>NC_061512.1:185205917-185234421 GCF_022539505.1 Lolium rigidum | reverse complement strand
TGAAACCTTCGAGATCTACTTGCCCTCTACTTCTAACTAAACCCTAGCCTACAATCCATAGGCATTGATAAGTTAATCCCTTGTCAATCATTTTCCAATTCCAACCATATAACAAATTAACGAAGAAGAAACTTCGCCATGAAAATTAAAAGCTAAGAACACATGTGTTCATATGAACCAGCGGAGCATGTCTCTCTCCCACACAAGCATTTATTCAAACAAAACAAAAACAAAAACAAACAGACGCTCCAAGTAAAGTACATAAGATGTGACCGAATAAAAATATAGTTTCAAGAGAAGGAACCTGATAATTTGTCGATGAAGAAGGGGATGCCTTGGGCATCCCCAAGCTTAGATGCTTGAGTATTCTTGAAATATGCAGGGGTGAACCACCGGGGCATCCCCAAGCTTAGAGCTTTCACTCTCCTTGATCATAGTATATCATCCTCCTCTCTTGACCCTTGAAAACTTCCTCCACACCAAACTCAAAACAAACTCATTAGAGGGTTAGTGCATAATAAAAAACTCACATGTTCAGAGGTGACACAATCATTCTTAACACTTCTGGACATTGCATAAAGCTACTGGACATTAATGGATCAAAGAAATTCATCCAACATAGCAAAAGAGGCAGTGCGAAATAAAAGGCAGAATCTGTCAAAACAGAACAGTCCGTAAAGATGGATTTTATTAGGCCACCAGACTTACTCAAATGAAAATGCTCAAATTGAATGAAAGTTGCGTATATATCTGAGGATCATGCACGTAAATTGGCTTAATTTTCTGAGCTACCTACAGGGAGGTAGACCCAGATTCGTGACAGCAAAGAAATCTGGAACTGTGCAGTAATCCAAATCTAGTACTTACTTTACTATCAAAGACTTTACTTGGCACAACAAAACATAAAACTAAGATAAGGAGAGGTTGCTACAGTAGTAAACAACTTCCAAGACACAAATATAAAACAAAGTACTGTAGCAAAATAACACATGGGTTATCTCCCAAGAAGTTCTTTCTTTATAGCCGTTAAGATGGGCTCAGCAGTTTTAATGATGCACTCGCAAAAGATAGTATGTGAAGCAAAAGAGAGCATCAAGAGGCAAATTCAAAAACATATTTAAGTCTAACATGCTTCCTATGCATAGGAATATTGTAAATAAACAAGTTCATGAAGAGCAAAGTAACAAGCATAGGAAGATAAAACAAGTGTAGCTTCAAAAATTTCAGCACATAGAGAGGCATTTTAGTAACATGAAAATTTCTACAACCATATTTTCCTCTCTCATAATAACTTTCAGTAGCAACATGAGCAAACTCAAAAATATAACTATCACATAAAGCATTCTTATCATGAGTCTCATGCATAAAATTATTACTCTCCACATAGGCATAATCAATTTTATTAGTTGTAGTGGGAGCAAATTCAACAAAGTAACTATCATTATTATTCTCATCAAGTGTAGGAGGCATAGTATAATCACAACAAAATTTACTCTCCATAGTAGGTGGCACCAAAAGACCACTATCATCATAAATAGGAGGCAAAGTATCATCAAAGAAAATTTTCTCCTCAATGCTTGGGGGACTAAAAAGATCATGAAAACCAGCTTCCCCAAGCTTAGAACTTTCTATATTATTATCAACAATGGTGTTCAAAGCGTTCATACTAATATTACTACCAAGCATGCAAATAAGATTCCATAGGTTTTTTAATTTTCGCATCAAACAATCCATGTTTTAAATCAGGAAATAGAATAAGAAGCTCACTCTTGTACATTATGCCAAACTAGTGTAAACAAGAAACAACAAGATGCAATTGCAGGATCTAAAGGAAATATCTTCGAGCACACACAAAACGGCGCCAGAAAAATACTTTACCTGAGACCGGAGTATGAGAGCCTTTTACCTTTCCTCCCCGGCAACGGCGCCAGAAAAGTGCTTGATGTCTACGGGAGCTTCTATTCTTGTAGACGGTGTTGGGCCTCCAAGAGCAGAGGTTTGTAGAACAGCAGCAAGTTTCCCTTAAGTGGATCACCCAAGGTTTATCGATCTCGGGGAGGAAGAGGTCAAAGATATCCCTCTCATGCAACCCTGCAACCACAAAGCAAGAAGTCTCTTGTGTCCCCAACACACCTCATAGGTGCACTAGTTCGGCGAAGAGATAGTGAAATACAGGTGGTATGAATACGTAGCAACGGCACCAGAAAAGTGCTTTGCCCAGGACGGTAAACAAGCAGTAGTAATGCAGCGGTAGTAACGCAGCAGTAGTAACGCAGCAGTAGTAACGCAATAGAAACAAGTAAACAAGCAGCGATAGCGATATTTAGGAACAAGGCCTAGGGATTAGACTTTCACTAGTGGACACTCTCAACATTGATCACATAATGAACAGATAAATGCATACTCTACACTCTTGTTGGATGATGAACACATTGCGTAGGATTACACGAACCCTCAATGCCGGAGTTAACAAGCTCCACAATAATGCTCATATTTTAGTAACCTTTAGTGTAAGATAGATCAAAAGACTAAACCAAGTACTAACATAGCATGCACACTTGTCACCTTCATGCATATGTAGGAGGAATAGATCACATCAATATTATCATAGCAATAGTTAACTTCGCAATCTACAAGAGATCATGATCATAGCATAAACCAAGTACTAACACGGTGCACACACTGTCACCTTTGCACACGTGCAGGAGGAATAAAACTACTTTAATAACATTGCTAGAGTAGCACATAGATAAATTGTGATACAAAACATATTGCAATCATAAAGAGATATAAATAAGCACTTCACTACGCCATTCATAACAAGTGAGTAAGTATTCTGTGAAATATAGCCTAAGAGACCCACACGGTGCACACACTGCGTCACCTTTACACACGTGGGACAAGGAGTCTCCGGAGATCACATAAGTAAAACTCTCTTGACTAGCATAGTGACATCTAGATTACAAGCATCATCATATGAATCTCAATCATGTAAAGCAGCTCATGAGATTATTGTATTGAAGCACATAGGAGAGAGATGAACCACATAGCTACCGGTACAGCCCCGAGCCTCGATGGAGAACTACTCCCTCCTCATGGGAGCAGCAGCGGTGATGAAGATGGCGGTGGAGATGGCAGCGGTGTCGATGGAGAAGCCTTCCGGGGGCACTTCCCCGCTCCGGCAGGGTGCCGGAACAGAGACTCCTGTCCCCCAGATCTTGGCTTCGCGATGGCGGCGGCTCTGGAAGGTTTTCCGTATCGTGGTTCTTCGCATCAGGGTTTTCGCGACGGAGGCTTTATATAGGCGAAGAGGCGGCGCAGGAGGGTCGAAGGGGTGGCCACACCATATGGCGGCGCGGCCAGGGCCTCGGGCCGCGCCGGCCTATGGTCCGGGGGCCCGGTGCCCCCTCTGGTCCTTCCCGGGTGTTCCGGATGCTTCCGGTGAAAATAGGAACACGGGTCTTCGTTTCGTCCAATTCCGAGAATATTTCGTTACTAGGATTTCTGAAACCAAAAACAGCAGAAAACGAGAACCGGCACTTCGGCATCTTGTTAATAGGTTAGTTCCAGAAAATGCACGAATATGACATAAAGTGTGCATAAAACATGTAGGTATCATCAATAATATGGCATGGAACATAAGAAATTATCGATACGTCGGAGACGTATCAGCTTGCTTCTTGGCATCAGTGGAAGTTTCTTCAGGAGCATAGCACGCAAGGCGATAGAAATTACCTTGGTAGTCACAGATAGAACCACTGCCCTGCGTCAGCTTCAGAAACTCTTCTCTTTTCTCGTCCATCAGACCCTCTGGGATATGATATGCACGGAAAGCGGCTTTGAACTCTGGCCAAGTTACGACATGACCGGCGAGCCGCATCAACGGGAAGTTTTCCCACCATGAACCAGCAGCTCCTTCAAGATGGTAGGTGGCAAAGTTCACCCAATCTGCTTGAGCAGCGTGGGCAACCTCAAGCTTGCGCTCGATGGTACGGAGCCAGTAGTCAGCATCAAGTGGCTCAGTGGAATAACTGAACACTGGTGGGGTGAGGCGGATGAAGCTTCGGATCCCCACTTGTTCCTCATGACGTTGAGCTGTGTTCCGCTCAATCCTTTCAAGGAGCCTTATGTTGTCAGCACGATTGGCTTCGTACATGGCCATAAGTTGGACCATAGAAGGAGGAGGAGGAAGTTCAACATTCTCCTCATGACCATCTCCACGGCCATGAACACGGACACGACCACGGCCAGCACCACTTCTAGTACCGCCTGACATCCTGAGGAGAAAACAAAAACCATGAGACACAGGTTCACCGGAAGGATTCAACTGAAGGATAGCATGTACCGAATGCAATGAGCATGCTAAAGGACAAGACATGTGATATGAAGATATATCATCGTATCGATCATAGTAGTTAAACAAGCATACAAAATGTACACACTACTAACCGACTCACAAACCATGAAGATGGAATGCAAAGATGACATACCATCAGCATGTCGCATAAAGACCAATAATTGGATGCTAAGCACCCGAAGCAAGAATAAAGGGACAATGCTTCAGATGAGCTCGAGGCATTCTGGAAACTCTGAGACAAGCAACCAAATACGGAGTACTGGAGAAAATAACCCAAACTCGTGTATCCTAAAGATTTGAATTGATAGGAAAGAAGTGAAATCTTTTTCCAATCAAACCCAGGTAAGATGACTCAGCATTAGAGTGACACCAGGTAAGGAGTAAAAAGAATCCTATTCAGAGTTTTGCAAATAATCTTTAGCTTTCAAATAGTTTTCGCAAACACTAGACTCAACATCGACCAGTGAACAAGGGTTTCCTACAGGCAGTCCTGCTTCCGATACCAAAACCCGTGGCACCCCGGGATCGGGGTTAGACAAATACCAGATCTTCGTCGACATAAGCCTAACCTCGAGCTCGGAAGACTACGATGAGAGAATCGGTAACACAACGGTGACTCTACGACTCAAAAGGATATATTACAACTCTTAACGGAGTAAGATCCAAATTATTACACGCAGAGGTCAACGACCCAACATTCAACAAGCAACGGAAGCAAATTATGTTATTCTAAATAACAAGATAGCAAAGGGCTTAAGAAGCCATAACATAAAGCGACGTCCCAGCCCATAAGTCGCGAGTGCTGCACTGGGAACTCCAAACTAACCATCGATGTTAACGTAGAAACCACCTTCGGCTGTAGCAACTTCATCTGAAACAAAAGCATGCAAAGCTGAGTACAGGGACTCAGCAAGACTTAGTACAACCTTTTAGCAAAGCGGGTATGCGGGCTTTCTGGTAGATCTTCTTTTGCGTAAAGCCAGTTTTGCTTTGTAAGATAAGAGAGAAGAGAAGCTCGACTACTCAGAACCTTTGAAAGTGGATAAGAGAGCGACATCTCTATCTCTACTGATCATCATCTTGTATCCACCAAACGTCATCATCTCGAACCACTATCCTCGGATCACCCCCTCAACACCCGAAGAAGGTGTCCGTAAGCACACATTGGTTGCCAAGTTTTACGATTAGGTTCATGTTCTCTATGATCTCCACGTCCGTTCCCAAGTCGTCCATAACCGTGGACACGGCTTTTCGAAAAGATTCATAACCTCGCAGGGGTGCACAACTTTACCCACACGCGCCAACCGACTCTTAATGCCAATATATATTAGCTCTCTTCCTTGGAGAGCCGGCAGAGGGTGGTCGACCACGACCTTTACCTTGCTGTCGCCGAGACCATGAGTCACGCGCTAAGGATTATTCCGCCGTAACGGGTCAAGTCCCGAAGCCGGTCCTTAACGATGTGAGCCGAAGTGGGTTTCCCCAGAGGCCGCAACCCCCAGCCACCACGACCACGCTTACACGCTCGTTATGTACCTTTAACCCCCAAGCAAAATGCAATGCATATGACCAGGTAACGCGCAAACTATGTGACTCATGGAATCTACTAGGCAAGTTAGTGAGTCGAGAGGGTACCATAATAGGGCCTCGTGTGGTTGTACGCTCGGTCTTGGTTCAAGAGGCGAGAACTCGGTTCCTAGGGTCGGCAGAAACGAAACAACCCACCACATCCCAATGTGGCCTCTCGTCTGAGCCTTTAATCATGTTTATCATCATCTCTACACTTACCACGCCAATCTATCATGCTAGATTCATTTCATTGTAAGGCTCCAGTCCGAAGACCGGAGTAGTAGCGTAACAAACTAAGCATGGCTAAGCATAAGAGATAAAGGCTCTCGTGATGCACACATGCCAAACCTAGTTATGCTAGGAGCAGTGGATCAGGGTATCGAGGCTACAAAGGTCGGACATGCAGCAGATAGGGTAACTCTATCTATCGATAAAAGACAGTTGAATCGTATGCGATATGTAGGAACCACAGATAAAACATTTCAAAATCATAGATGAACCAGGTTAGGGCTTTCCTTGTCCCTCAGCGGATGAGTACTGTTCTTCGGTGGCGTTGATGTCGGATTCCGGCTCAGATCCTATCGCGAAGAACCAAACACCGGAAAGGGAAATACACATTCAAGACATGGCATAATGCAATGCGCATACAATATGAATGGTATGTCAGGTTAAAGGAATGGAGTAAACCCTATATGCGTCATCAGGTTAAAGGGGTTCCGACGTCGGACACCGCCATATGAGAGGGGTTCTTTTAGGGTTTCACTACATTTACAAGTTCAAAGGTTGTAATGATGTATGAATTACTCCTAAACTTGTAGAGAATGTTTTTCTGAACATTTCGGTATATTATACGTCTTTTTCTGAATTAATATGAATTAGTTATGAATTAAACAAGATTTAACCATTTTCTGAAATTCTGGAAAAATAATAAAAGTATGACAAGTTGGACCCACTGTCAGCATTTTAATATTTTAGAAATGATTAAAATCCTGACAGGCAGACCCCACCTGTCATATAATTAAATAAAATAGAAAATGAAATTACAGAAAAAGAAAAGGCCGGGCCGACGTCATAATGATGTCGACACGACGTCGGCCCGGCCATGGCCGGCCAGGTCGGGCACGGCCCGGGCGATGCGGGCGCCGGGGGCCGCGCGGAGGGCGCGTTCGACGCGCAGCGTCCCCGCGAACCGAGAGAGGGCGGCGCCGCCCTCCAATGGTCGCCGGAGGAGCAGCTCCGACGAGCTCGCGCGGAGGCCGGGGCAGGCGCACGTCGCCGGCGCGCTACGCGGCGAGATGGGGTGAGCGGCGGGCACCAGGAGGACCAGGAGCTCACCCTGAGCACGCCGGTGAAGACGGCGTCACCGGAGGTGGCCGGAATCGGCGGCGATTGGCGAGGTCCGGCGGCACGGGCTCCGCTCGATTGGCGCCGTAGAGAGCTCCCCGGCGGCCGGCGCTTGGTGGAGAAGAACCAGGACGTCGTGGCGGAGGCTGTTGGCGCTGGCCGCTTGGCGCGGGGAGGCGAGTAGAGGCGGCGACGGCGAGCTCTGGCCGGCTAGGGTTTGGTGGCGCGCGGCTCAGAGAGGAGGAGGGGGAAGAAATGGGCGTGCTAGGGTTTGCTCTCCGGCGGCGGCGAGGGGCTTTATAGGCGGCCAGGGGGCGGCGGGGCCATCCAGGCCGCCGGCGGGATCGACGGCCTTGGCGTCGACAGGCAGCAGCCTGGCTGCCTGGAGGTAGAAGACAAGGGGGGAAATTTTATGAAAACCCCCCTAGTCTTTAGGGTTTTCTCCGGGAAAAGAAAAACAGGGTGGTTTTTATGGAATTTTGGGGTATTTTGACCCAAATTTTTCAAGGGGTTTTGCACAAAATTTTCTTAACACAAAACTACAATCATTTGCAACATTGTTTCATAACATTTTAGTGCAAAGTTTCTCAGATTAATGCAAATGCATGCAATGCACATGAACAAACCTTCATTTATTTAATTAGCAAAGTTGCTTCTGTTACAAATATTACCTTCCTTCATATCAATGATAGCTCCAACAGTTCGAAGAAAAGGTCTTCCCAATATAATGGGACAAGATGCATTGCATTCAATATCCAAGACAACAAAATCAACGGGGACAAGGTTATTGTTAACGGTAATGCGAACATTATCAACTCTCCCCAAAGGTTTCTTTGTAGAATGATCAGCAAGATTAACATCCAAATAACAATTTTTCAATGGTGGCAAGTCAAGCATATTATAGATTTTCTTAGGCATAACGGAAATACTTGCACCAAGATCACATAAAGCATTACAATCAAAATCATTGACCCTCATATTAATGATGGGCTCCCAACCATCCTCTAGCTTCCTAGGAATAGAAGCTTCACGTTCTAGTTTCTCTTCTCTAGCTTTTATGAGAGCATTTGTAATATGTTTTGTGAAAGCCAAGTTTATAGCACTAGCATTAGGACTCTTAGCAAGCTTTTGTAAGAACTTTATAACTTCAGAGATGTGACAATCATCAAAGTCTAAACCATTATGATCTACAGCAATGGGATCATCATCCCCAATGTTGGAAAAAAATTCAGCAGTTTTATCACAGGCAGTTTCAGCGGTTTAACGAGTTTCCGGCAGTTTTGCGGGCTTTGCATTAGAAGTGGAAACATTGCCAACACCAATTCTTTTACCATTATTAGTAGGAGGTGCAGCAACATGTGGAGCATTAGCATTGCTAGTGGTGGTAATAGTCCAAACTTTAGCTATATTATCTTCTTTAGCATTTTCTTCTTTCTCCCACCTAGCACGCAATTCGGCCATCAATCTTATATTCTCATTAATTCTAACTTGGATGGCATTTGCTGTAGTAACAATTTTATTATTATGATTTTCATTAGGCATAACTTTCGATTTCAAAAGATCAACATCAACAACAAGACTATCGACTTTAGAAGCAAGTATATCAATTTTCTCAAGCTTTTCTTCAACAGATTTGTTAAAAGCAGTTTGTGTACTAATAAATTCTTTAAGCATAGCTTCAAGTCCAGGGGGTGTGTTCCTATTATTGTTGTAAGAATTACCATAACCGTTACCATTATTATAAGGATATGGCCTATAGTTATTACTAGAATTGTTCCGATAAGCATTGTTGTTGAAATTATTATTTTTAATGAAGTTTACATCAACATGTTCTTCTTGAGCAACCAATGAAGCTAACGGAACATTATTAGGATCAACATTAGTCCTACCATTCACAAGCATATACATAATAGCATCAATCTTATCACTCAAGGAAGAGGTTTCTTCGACAGAATTTACCTTCTTACCTTGTGGAGCTCTTTCCGTGTGCCATTCGGAGTAATTAATCATCATATTATCAAGAAGCTTTGTTGCTTCACCAAGAGTGATGGACATAAAGGTACCTCCAGCAGCTGAATCCAATAGGTTCCGCGAAGAAAAATTCAATCCTGCATAAAAGGTTTGGATGATCATCCAAGTAGTTAGTCCATGGGTTGGGCAATTCTTTACCAAAGATTTCATTCTCTCCCATGCTTGAGCAACATGTTCATTATCTAATTGCTTAAAATTCATTATGCTACTTCTCAAAGATATAATTTTAGCGGGAGGATAATATCTACCAATAAAAGCATCCTTACATTTAGTCCATGAATCAATACTATTTCTAGGCGGAGATAGCAACCAATCTTTAGCTCTTCCTCTTAATGAGAAAGGAAACAATTTTAATTTTATAATGTCACCATCTACATCTTTATACTTTTGCATTTCACACAATTCAACAAAATTATTGAGATGGGCAGCAGCATCATCGGAACTAACACCGGAAAATTGCTCTCTCATAACAAGATTCGGTAAAGCGAGGTTTAATTCAAAGAATTCTGCTTGTAGTAGCGAGTGGAGCAATAGGTGTGCATAGGAAATAATTATTATTTGTGCTAGTGAAGTCACACAACTTAGTATTCTCAACAGTACCCATATTAGCAGTAGTAAATAAAGCAAACTAAATAAAGTAAATGCAAGTAACTAATTTTTTGTGTTTTTAATATGGAGATCAAGACAGTAAATAAAGTAAAACTAGCAACTAATTTTTTTGTGTTTTGATATAATGCAGCAAACAAGAAAGTAAATAAAATAAAGCAAGACAAAAACAAAGTAAAGAGATTGGAAGTGGAAGACTCCCCTTGCAGCGTGTCTTGATCTCCCCGGCAACGGAGCCAGAAAACAGTCTTGATGCGCGTAGATTACACGTCTGTTGGGAACCCCAAGAGGAAGGTGTGATGCGCACAGCAGCAAGTTTTCCCTCAGTAAGAAACCAAGGTTATCGAACCAGTAGGAGCCAAGAAGCACGTCGAAGGTTGATGGCGGCGGGATTTAGTGCGGCGCAACACCAGGGATTCCGGCGCCAACGTGGAACCTGCACAACACAACCAAAGTACTTTGCCCCAACGAAACAGTGAGGTTGTCAATCTCACCGGCTTGCTGTAACAAAGGATTAGATGTATAGTGTGGATGATGATTGTTTGCGAGAAAACAGTAGAACAAGTATTGCAGTAGATTGTATTCGATGTAAAAGAATGGACCGGGGTCCACAGTTCACTAGAGGTGTCTCTCCCATAAGATAAATAGCATGTTGGGTGAACAAATTACGGTTGGGCAATTGACAAATAGAGAGGGCATGACCATGCACATACATGATATGATGAGTATAGTGAGATTTAATTGGGCATTACGACAAAGTACATAGACCGCTATCCGAGCATGCATCTATGCCTAAAAGGTCCACCTTCGAGTTATCATCCGAACCCCTTCCAGTATTAAGTTGCAAACAACGGACAATTGCATTAAGTATGATGCGTAATGTAATCAATAACTACATCCTCGGACATAGCATCAATGTTTTATCCCTAGTGGCAACATCACATCCACAACCTTAGAACTTTCCGTCACTTGTCCCAGATTTAATGGAGGCATGAACCCACTATCGAGCATAAATACTCCCTCTTGGAGTTAAGAGTAAAAACTTGGCCGAGCCTCTACTAATAACGGAGAGCATGCAAGATCATAAACAACACATAGGTAATAGATTGATAATCAACATAACATAGTATTGTCTATCCATCGGATCCCAACAAACACAACATATAGCATTACAGATAGATGATCTTGATCATGTTAGGCAGCTCACAAGATCCGACAATGAAGCACATAAGAAGAAGACGACCATCTAGCTACTGCTATGGACCCATAGTCCAGGGGTGAAGTACTCACACATCGATCCGGAGGTGATCATGGCGATGAAGAGACCTCCGGGAGATGATTCCCCTCTCTGGCAGGGTGCTGGAGGCGATCTCCTGAATCCCCCGAGATGGGATTGGCGGTGGCGGCGTCTCTGGAAGGTTTTCCGTATCGTGGCTCTCGGTACTGGGGGTTTCGCGACGAAGACTATATGTAGGCGGAAGGGCAGGTCAGGGGGCCACACGAGGGCCCCACACGCCGGGGCCGCGCGGCCAAGGCCCGAGCCGCGCCGCCCTGTTGTGGCGGCACCTCATGGCCCCACTTCGTAAGTCCTCCGGTCTTCCGGAAGCTTCGTGTAAAAATAGGCCCCCGGGCGTTGATTTCGTCCAATTCCGAGAATATTTCCTTACTAGGATTTCTGAAACCAAAAATAGCGAGAAAACAACGAATCGGCTCTTCGGCATCTCGTTAATAGGTTAGTGTCGGAAAATGCATAAATATGACATAAAGTATGCATAAAACATGTAGATATCATCAATAATGTGGCATGGAGCATAAGAAATTATCGATACGTCGGAGACGTATCAATAGCATCAAAAAGTAAATTGGGCAAACTTTTCTCTATAGAATCTAGTCTTTTTACCACCTCTTCTAAAGTGATCTCAGTTTTAGCAACATTAATGGGAGCACTTCCTACTAAACTTTCAACTAAAACATAGGCTTCCGAAGCGGGAGCACCTAGGAAATTACCACCAATAATAGTATCTAGAACATATCTATTCCAGTAGAAATGCCAACATAGAAATTCCTAAGAAGAATCCTAGGAAATTACCACCAATAAGAGTATCTAGAACATATCTATTCCAGTAGAAATGCCAACATAGAAATTCCTAAGAAGAATCATAGTAGAATATTTCTTAGTACATCTATGATAAGGATCACATATTCTATACCAAGCATCTTTCAAATTTTCACCCCCTTGTTGCTTAAAAGTACGAACCTCAACTTCAGGGACATTCATTTTGCAAATTAAAGTAAACAACACAAATAAAAACTATAGTAATTTTTTGGATTTTCGATATAAAATGCAAACAATATAAAAATAAATTATGCAAGCAAAACAATAACAAAGTAATAGAGTTGAGAGTGAGAGACTCCCCTCGCAGAAGAGATGCTTTTCTCCCCGGCAACGGCGCCAGAAAAAGTCTTTCTGGGCGCGGAGTTGATGAAGGAGAATTTATGCGCAACGTTGAGTGGAACCCCAAGAGGAAGGTATGATGAGCACAACATGAAGTTTTCCCTCACTAAGAAACCAAGGTTTATCGACCAGTAGGAGAAAAGCGTTCTCTCCCGAGGTGTTGCGAACCAACTCGTGGCAGGACGCACTGTCGGCGTCAGCAACAACGTGGAGACCTGCACACCAACAACCAAGTACTTTGTCCCCAACTTTCGGCGAGGTTGTAAAGCTCACTGGTTTTGCTGAAAACAAAGGATTAAACTAACCGTGTGGAAGAAGAATTGTTTCCAGAGAACAGAACAGAAAAATGTTATAGAAGATTGCAATTAAAAGAAGAAGGACCGGGGTCCACGGTTCACTAGAGGCGCCTCCCCAATAAATAAATATGCTGGGTAAACAAATTACAGATGGGCAATTGACAAACAGAGATTCTACGCTAATGGTTGTTGCAGAATACATGCTATGAAAGTATGCGGGCATTACAACAATATACATAGACCGTAATCCAACTGCATCTATGACTAATAATCCACCTTCAGGATTGCATCCGCGACACCCTCTAGTATTAAGTTGTAAGCAACGGACTATCGCTTTAAGCAATGTGTGTAAAGTAAACGATGAAACTACCCTTGAATAGAACACCGTTGTTTTCTCCCTAGTAGCAACAGCACATCTACAACCGTAGAGAACAAGGTCATTTCCCATGGTTAAATAGAGGCATGAACCCACTATCGAGCATAAATACTCCCTCTTGGAGTCGCTAGGATCTACTTGGCTAGAGCATCTACTAGAAATGGAGAGCATGCAAGATCATAATAACATAATACATAATCTCAACCAAAGCGATCTCTCTATAGATCGGATCCACATCAAACCAACATGTAGCAATTACAAATAGATGATCTTGATCATGTTAGGCAGCTCACAAGATCTATACAAGAAGCATAACAAGGAGAGGACAACCA
This sequence comes from Lolium rigidum, assembly GCF_022539505.1. NCBI lineage: Eukaryota > Viridiplantae > Streptophyta > Magnoliopsida > Poales > Poaceae > Lolium > Lolium rigidum. The sequence continues at coordinate 185,221,055 of NC_061512.1, read as the reverse complement.
TCTAGCTACTGCTATGGATCCATGGTCCCGTGGAGGACTACTCACGCATCACCTCGGATGAAGACATGGCGATGTAGAGGCCTTCGGCGGTGATTTCCCTCTCCGGCAGGGTGCCGGGATGGACTGCAGAACCCTCCCGAACTTGGGTTTCGGTTTGACGGAGGCATCAGAACTTTTCGTGGATGGAGGCTTTCGTCCCTGGGGTTTTCCCGATACGAGGAATAAATAGGCGGAAGGGCGGAGCGAACGAGGCGACGAGGCACCAGTACACGGGCCAGGCGCAGCCAAGGGTGGGGCCACGCCTGCCCTATGTACTGCCACGTGGCAGCTCTCCTGCGCGTGTCCTTCTGGCTCCGTCTTCGTCCCGGAAAATAAGACTCTGGGCTTTTGTTTCGTCCAATTCCGAGAAACTTTCATGTACAACTTTTCTGAAACACAAAAACAGCAGAAAACAGGAACTGGCACTGCGTTAATAGGTTAGTCCCAGAAAATGCTAAAAAGTGTGGAAAAGTGCACATAAAACATATAAGAAGTGTAACAAAACAAGCATGGAGCATCAAAAATTATAGATACGTTTGGAACGTATCACTAATGTCCCCTAGGACCCAAATTCTTGTTATCTGTTCCGAGATTGAGCGCTCTACCCATGCGTGGGAACGATTATCGGGACCCCCCTCACCCATTACCTATTCTCATGTCGGTTGAAAAGGGGGCCATAACCTTGGTTTTATTTGGCGCATGCATGTTTATATATTGTTGCCTTCGGGTGTTTACTTCATGTTGCATTCGGGTGTTTATATTCTGTATTCTACCCCGCGGAACGTTTAGCGAAGCGTGTAGTTTACACGCCTACCCGTTAACGCAAACCCTGAGTCCGCTTCGGAGTGTGGCCGAACTTCGATACAGTAGCTTAGTCGGGTGGCCCCCCTAGACTTTCTTGTTGAACTGGAACGGTCTTGTTATGAGATATCGCCTGTCGAGCATGCGTATGGTTACATTTGGGAAACCCCTGCATGGTGTACATCTTTTTGAAAAGCCGTGTCAGCGGTTATGGACGACTTGGAGCTGTTTAACTCGATCATAGAACAATTTACACATTTATGTTGTTGTTAATAACCTGCTAATAACTTGCATAGTAATTTAGCTTTACCAGAACGGTTACCTAATAAAACTTGTCAACAACGTGTTCGCCCTTGTTAGTACTTCCTCCTTAGTGAAAGGGGAATGCATCGGTTGGGTTATGTCTGCAGAATATAGAACTGTTAGCCTATGCGCTCTCTCACCTTCTCTGTATAGACAAATGTTGTAGCGTGTCTCTATTGGTTAGTAGCTTTGCTGCAGCTGAACTTCACCATATAGCCGGACGATGTTTATACCGCCCACCAGCGAGCACAGCTGGTCTTGTCTCGCAAGTACGTGTCATTGGTACTTACCCTCGACTTTCTTTCTCTTTTGTCCCCCCTCTCCTTTTTGTCGGCAACCCGTGGCCCGACTTTCGCAGGTTTGAGATGATGACGAGAGACTGCCCGTATGTGTATGTATATGTGACTTCAGCCATGGGGAAGTAACCATCATACTGAACCACTTCTCCAAGCTCGCTAGCCGTCCGTTCGATCATCGATGCCGTCTCCGGATTATCATAGGAGTGCACGACTAAGGGGGTAGCGATTGATTTTTCTGTTGTCCGAGCTAGGCAATTGTTCTCCCTTTTTTCGCTCTAGAGGATTGTCCAAGAGAGCGGTCATAATCACTTGCCAACTCAGCTTGCTTTGCTTTTGTCTCGGCAAAGTGTCTCACTGAATTCAGTGGTATAAACAGCTTTGGCGAAGACTTCTTTGGTGCAAAATGCGCCTTCATCTCGGGCTTTACGACTTCGTCGGTTTGCTCATCAGTCATCTCGTATGGTAACAACTCAGAAGTCTTAGACCTATTCGGAGCTGATGATCTCTTCGGAGTTGTAGTACTTGCCGTGGTACTCTTCCTCTTTTGCTCAGGCCACAGAGTCGGCGGAGTATCCTGACGAGGAGGAGGCGGTGAGGTAGCCCTGTTTTCTACCGGTGTTCTCTCCCAGTTTGAGTGCATTATTAAGATTACTTCACCACATCATTATAGCTTCATATGACTATTTTTCTGCCACCAAATATGCGAAGTGTTTTTATCTAGATACACACATTTGATGTTAGAGATTTTTTTATGCATGACAATATTATGGCGAAATACGTACATGCATGTTGGCAAACATTTTTGATTCAAAAATACACGTCATGGAATGATTTTAATAAATTTGATATTTTATGTGGATGAAATATTTTGGATCACAAACATTACACAAATGGGATATTTTATAAATCTTGAAATTAATATGCTTTTATTCAAAGATTTACTCCGCGTTGGAGCATACTACGAGCATATATTTTGATCTTTAAAATAAATTGTTTGCACACAGCAATTACAAGCATCCAATTATTTTTCGTCAATAAAATTGTCCGCTCTCGTCCCTCCCTTCTCCTCAATCCTCGCAGACCAATAGCAGAAGCAATGCCTCGTAGGAGGGAGGACTAGGGCGAAATTGAATATCCATTAGATCATAGCAACAAAATGCGCAAAATGACGCTTAAGAGGTGCCTCCCTATTGTCGTGAAGAAGGCTAGGGGGCTATTTGTGCTGTGCTGCATGCCCCTCTGCATCATAGCTTACCGTCCTAGCGAGGCCGAGCCAGTGGTTTGGCCTTCGCCAGAGGCGGTTGCCGATGTCATGAGGCAGAACAGAGAACAACCAGAATTGGACAGGTCCAAGAACAAGTTGGAGAGTACGGACTTCATCAAGCAGAGGAATGACAAGTTGAGAGTAAAGCTGTCTAAAGTCCAGCTGCAAAGACGAGAGGAGAGCTCAGTGCACATACCTACCAGTTCTATAAACGTCTTCTTGATCTCCACCCCTCGTCTTTGCAGCTAGCTTTGGGCAGCTTCACTCTCAACTTGTCATTCATCTGGTTGATGAAGTCCGTGCTCTCCAACTTGTTTTTGGACCTGGTCCAATTCTGGTAGGTCTCTGTACTGCCTCACGTCATCGGCAGCCACCCCCGGCGAAGGGCAAACCACTGGCTCGGCCTCGCTAGGACAGTACACTATGACGCAGAGGGGGATGTCGCAGAGCACGGATAGCTCCATGGCCTTCTTCACGACAACAGGGACGCCTCTTAAGCGTCGGTTTGCATCTTTTGTTGTCTATGATCCACTGGATATTCACTTTCCCCCTCGCCCTCCCTCTACGAGGCATTGCTTCTGCTATTGGCCTGCGAGGATTGAGAAGGGAGGGACGAGAGCGGACCATTTTATAGCAGAAAAATAACTAGATGCTTGTAATTTTTGTGTGCAAATAATTTATTGTAAAAGATCAAAATATGTGCTCCTAGTATATGCTCCAACGCGGAGTAAATCTTTGAGTAAAAGGATATTAATTTCAAGACTGCTCAAATATTCCATTTGTGTAATGTTTGTGATCCAAAATATTTCATCCACAGAAAATATCAAATTTATTAAAATCGTTCCATGACGTGTATCTTTTGAATCAAAAATATTTTCCAGGTAGTTGGCCATAATAATGTCATGTATAAAAAAATCCCTGACATCAAATGTCTGTAGCTAGATAAAAAGACTTCGCATATTTGGTGGCAGAAAAATATCCACGTGCTACTGTATTACTTCCCCTCTCGGGAGTCCCTTCTTCTCCGTTTTGTCGGCCTCACAACTTGGGCCACAGTGAGACGACGGTGGTCATTGTAAGATTGTGGCGGTGTGTGCTGGTGGAGCCCTACTGAGCATCCGGGGGTGTTTTTTGAGAATGGGAGAAATCCCTACTGTCTCGGTAGCAACATGGTGACGCTTGGGGTTGCCATCGTTCCTTCGTGAAGTAGCGCACCGGGAGGAAACCCTAGTCTGGGCAGCAGCGTCATCAGCATCGCTTTCCTTCTTAGAGGTGTTGCTTGATACGCAGCGCTTCAGAGTTCTAGGAGCCTGGTAGGAATTCTCTAGAGAGCGCAAGGGTTGGAGATCATTTTCTTTTTGGCCGATCCGCCAATGTCGACATTGTTTTTTTCTCTTTTTTATTCTTTTGAGCTTGATTGTGTTGTTGCCCTAGCAGACTTATTGTATCGTGTAGCCTATTTAGAGGAGTTCAGCATGTTACGCATTACGAAAGACTTGAACTTGCCTCCTGAAAAATGCATGCTCTATTGGAACTTAGGCCATCTCTAAGCCCCCTCCCCCTCCCCCCGCATACAGACCGAATGTGTCTGTCGCGGTCCGTGGAGGCTAGATGAGAGGCCCAACGGCGTGCCACATCGGACGCGGCCACGTTTTCTGTCCGTTTGGCCTGCATCTCTAGCCCAAATTTGGCGGGTTTGCGGTGGACGTGGACACTGGGCGCATATACCCTTGTGCTGCGCTCGAAGCGGCGTGTCTACGTGGAGGTCAAGATCGCCCGTCAGTTCACGGAGGCCGGCGTGCCTTTGCCCTGGCCTGATGTCCACTTGTGCCATGGGTGGCATCTAAATCAGGCGCGAGTGTCGGTGCCCGCCATCCCCGCGCGCAGGCCTGCTCGCCGGCGGGAGATCCTGCGGTGGCGAGCTTACTTGCTGCCCGATCTAAGGCGCGACCCGTCCTACACCGTGGAATCACTGCTCTAGGGCTGCTAATTCGAGGTCGAGCACGAGGAGTGGCGCGCCGGCATCCAGGCGCATCTCCAAGACCTCGAGGACAAGGACGTCGACTGCGAGGCGCATGAGGTGGCGCACTAGGCTGCCGCCTGCGCCGAAGGTCGTGAAGGAGGAGGAGACGCCGGAGTGGCCGCAATGGCAACACTGGGATGTCTTCATCTTCCCCATGCCGCGCCCTGGCCGTCCCGACTGGGGGCAGTACGTCGGGGCGGCCACGAACTACGTGGAGCCCCTCCCGTGGGTTCCACCACTAGCTCCAGAGGCCTACAACTAGACGACGACAGCGGTGTCTACGAGTCGATGGAGGACGACCTCGCCGAGGAGGAGGCCATCCATCGCGCCATCCTCGTCTCTGAGGCGGAGGATCGGGCCAAGTGGGTTGGCCTCGAGGAGGCTATCCAGATGTCCTAGCAGGCGGCCGCACCGGCGCCGATCCCACCACCTCCACCGCCGGCAGCTGAGCAACTGCCACCTCCTCCGCCTTTAACCAGTGTGTGGCCGCCGCCGCATGTCTTCATTGACCTTGGTGATGAGGACCACATGCCGGCGGCGACTAGAAGCTGCCTCCCCCTTATCTTATTGTTTTTTTAGTAACTAGCCCCTTGTTGGCCCCCATATATATTACACCTATGTGTTTTTCTTTCTTTTGGGTATGTTTTATTTTTACGGGAGCGTTGGGGCCACTACCACCCGCATACTGATGGTTGCTTGTTTGCTATTCGCGGGCCGCCGAATCCGAATCAAAGCGGGGCCGTTGGAGATGGGCCGAATCCGAATCCGAATCCGAATCCGAATTCGAATCCGAATCCGAATCCGAATCCGAATCAAAGCGGGGCCGAATCCGAATCAAAGCGGGCCGCCGAATCCGAATCAAAGCGGGGCCGCCGAATACTGCAAGCGCTATTCACAGGAACCTGTCAGTGAGATCTAGTCAGTCATATCCTGATACTTTGACGCCTAATGATGAGCAGCCGCACGATCGCTTCTCTCTCCTGTCACCAACTAACGATCCGAACTGACTAAGGACACATGCGCCAGTAAGCCATCAGTACAAACACTGACACACATAGGAGTACAGACCGATACAGTCGCACACTCTGCTGCTGACTGCATCTTTGTTTCATACTCCTATCTGACAAGAAGCTGCCCATGGCTAAGCCATGTCTCAGCTCTCGACGGTAAAATAACGACACATGAAGAAAACTAAGCACAAGATGAAAACAAGACTCATCAAATCCGACCGGCTCTAAATCTGAAGAGAGAAAGCAAACGGGGTTGGTGCCGGCATGGACGGATGGTTCTTCTTCTACTGGGGTGGGCGCAACCGCTTGTTGTACCCCGGGGCGACGTCAGCGGCCCTGGCAGCGGGGTGCCATTGGCGAAGGCGGTCGAGAGGTCGGAGTAGAGGCTGCCGACACGCACGATGTTGTTGTTGAGCTCGCGGATGAGGGCCACGTTGCGGTTTAGGACGCTGTCCTCGCCGGACTCCTAGTTTTGCTTGTTCTCCTAGATCAACATCCGGTTGTGCTCCAGGATGCCCTGCACCTGCCCCAAGCACCGCTCAAACGCCTGCACCGCCTTCCCGTTCCCGGCTCCTCCCCCGTTCGGAACCGCCTCCTCGCCGACACCGTTGCCGTTCTCCATCCCCGCCCGCCCCTCTGTCTTGCCCTGATCTAGTTCTGCCTACATGAGGAGGGGGAAGATGGGTGTTCGGCATGGGGGGTCGTCACGAGGAGAACGAGAGAGCGAGACACGAGGAGGAGGAGGAGGAGGAGGAGGAGGAGGAGGAGGAGGAGGAGGAGAATTTATCGTCGTCAAGGGGCTCGGGATGCGTGCTGCCGTGCTGCGACCGGTCAAGCTGGTCATAGTGCATAGTATCATATAGTAGTATCACGCATATGATACTTGTCTATGATATTATCTTTATAGTGGGTAGTATTATAGAGTACTATCATAATCTTATAAATTTATTGTTTTGTAGAATCTCAATGCAAATCTATGTACAAGATCTATTTAGCATTATTTTTTCTCGTAGCATGTGCTATGATACAATATCTACCTACGTTACTATCATCCTATCTCTCCTCCTTATTTAGATATCATATCAGTATATTTGTGGACCTTAGATGCATGATACTACCTAAGATACTAGCACATTAGAGCCAACCTCATAAGATCTTTCGAGTATGGGAAGAAACGGGCTCAATTTCAGGGGTGAAAGGCGCCGCGATTTGGTTTCGCTTTTCCATCGAGTGGCTCGGCTCATCTCGGCAATGGACTTTAGGATTTCCGGAGATTTCGCACTGGGCCCTCTCCGCTCACAGATCCTGATTTTCGATGGATTTTCATACTAGCTTTGTTTGCCAAATTTGTTCTCGATAAATATTTTCTTCTATAGAACTACTATGTGCACCGACTATGTGCCATAAATATTGTATACATTTGTATGTATGAAACTATGAAATTTTGTATATACAAAATTTGGTGTGACGCAGCCGCCCAACGGTGCCCATTTTTACGGCGTCTAAAAAACTCCTCGCAGTTGGCAGCAGTTTTTTTTTTGGCATCGGAACCGGCAGCAGCCGCATTCACAGCGTAAAAGGAGATAGCATGCGCCCTAAACGCGAAATACGGCGCCATAGTTTGCCACTGTTGTTGGAGATGGTATAAGTAGATACATCACGAGGATGTGGGCATAGTCCAGTGGTTGAGGTCGCACTGGCGCACCCCAACGACCAGAGTTCGAATCCAAACCCTAGCCGCCTCCTGCCGCCGCTGCCGGTGGCGTCGCTGGGCAAAGACCTGTGGGGCGTGGCGGCGGCGGCGACCTCTTCTCGTGGCGCGCAGCGGACGACGGATGGGATCTTCCCTCGACGCTGCGGCGGCCCCCCGACTCCCGTGTGGATGGCTGGGCAGCGGCGGTCGGACGCGGATGGCTGGGCGGCGACGGCCAGTCTGTGCTGCGCCTCCCCCCCCGCATCCCGTCGGCGGCACGCTGGTGGTGGGCGGCGGTCTGCGCCATCCCCTCCGCCTCTCGCCGGTGCGTGGTGATGATCTCGGGATTCTCCCACGGCACGAGGTCGCCTGGGGCAGCAGCCTTGGGTTCGACGGTGGAGGTAGCCCTCTTCTTCACCGAAGATAGCCGGTCTACGGATGGTGGTGTTGGGTCTTTTCAATCTGTCACCGCGTACCGGTGATGTGGTGGAGAGGCATAGAAGCCGGCGACGGCTGATATCGCCGGTGGAGGGCTGGCGTTCGGCTGCGGTGTTGCCTAGGGCGTGTGCGGTGTCTCCGGACAACGCGATCTGCGCTTGGTGCCTTCGGCGGCGGCTGTGGCCAACCTGGGATGGTCGCCAGCGTGGGGGCCCGATCTGCATAAAGGCGGCGGTCCTAGGGTCCCTCTTGGGCGAAGATGAAGACTGATATGTAGTTTGTTGTTCTCGATCTGGCAGGAGTGTTGAGTTCCGGAAGGCGCCGCTGGCAAATGTAACAGTGCTTTTTTTTGCCTGGAGTTTGCTGGATCGGTGGTATTCGGTCGTGCACACCCATGCTTTTATTCCGGCCGATTGGTTCTGGAGTGAGCGGCGCGAAGCTCTTGTCTGTATTAGCATCAAGTGACATTTTGGTCCAGGATGCAGTCAGATGAAGGGAATAACATGAAGGCTGGAGCGGAGGACTAGCTAAGAGAGGTTCAAGTCTCCGCATTGTTGAGAGACTTGCTTGGTGTCCCGGGATTCGCAGCAGTGATATGAAAGTGGGGGCGGCAGCACAGGTGAAGTTCAACGTCCTACCTTTCAGGATGAAAACCCAAGGTCTGGCCTTAACTGGTTGTGCCTGGCAATGACCTTGTTGGAGGCATTGTTTTGAGAGCGGGGACTATCTTCAAGGTGGAAACCTAAGATCTTTGGTCGGGCGACGACGGCGCTGGTTCACCGTTTCCTTCTTGGAGGCGTCGTTTTTGAAGATGTTGTATTTCAGGTGTTGTCTCGGTGGTGGTTGTATTGTTGTTGCTAAGCTTAGGCTGCTATAGCGACTTTTGTTTTTTAGTTTTTTTTTGGCTGTGTGCATCCGTACTGCTATTAGGGTGTTGCGTTGTTGTAGAGGCTGGGTGTAATTTGTATCTTTTGATATTAATATATTCCCTTTATCGAAAAAAAATACTTGATGCATTGTTTCTATACAAGGAAATAATTACCAATGAGGATTTTGACAAACAAGATATGGAAATCCATCCAAAATTGAGGCCGTGAGGGGAGAGGACCCACCGAGAAAAATCCAGAAATTCCAAAATACATTCCCGAGATAAGTCGGGCCGCTCGATGGAAAGGCGAAAGCAACCTCCGCCCTCTTTCCGTGCTGAATTCCAGCCTGTTTCATCACGCGTCTAAGACTAGTTACAATGGGAAGTATCACACCAGTATCATGTACATGATACTAGTTTATGATACTACCCCCACAATGCATAGTATCATAGTATCATTATATTTAATGTTTTGTAGAATCTCAATGCAAATTTGTGTATATGATGTATTTGCCACTAAGTTTTCTAGTTTTACGTGCTATGATACCGTATCATATTATGATACCACTTTCATCTCTCACCTCATTAATTGGTGCGCCACATCAAATTTTTGCCAACATGACATACATGATATAACTTATGATACTTTCATTGTGGCTAGTCTAAAGATCTCAGCAGGTCGCAACACTCATCCCCAAACCCGCTGACCACCATAAATTCTCCCGCAAATCTTCCTCCTCCATCTCGTCTCGCTCTCTCGGCTGGTTGGTCGGCTGCGTCCAGGAGCGCATGGAGCACGAGGGACGCACCTGCTCTCCGAGGCAAACGTCATGCGTGGCCAGACACAGGCATCGTCTTGCTCATGCCGTGCAGGTGATCCTGGAGCACAATCGGGTGTTGATCCAGGAGATCGAGCAGAACCAGGAGTCCGGCGAGGACGGCGGCCTGAACCGCAACGTGGCCCTCATCCGCGAGCTCAACAGCAACATCGCACGCGTCGGCAGCCTCTACTCCGACCTCTAGGCCGCCTTCGCCCAGGGCACCCCCGCCGCCAGGGCCGCCGACGCCGCCAAGGGGTACAACAAGATGTCACGCCCACCCCAGTAGAAGAAGAAGCCATCCATGCCAGCAGCACCTCATCTGCTTTCTCTCTAAATCCGAAGAGAGAAAGCAGACTAGGTGCTGCTGGCATGGGTGGCTTCTTCTTCTACTTGGGCGGGCGCGACATCTTGTTGTACCCCATGGCGGCGTCGGCGGCCCTGGCGGCGGGGGTGCCCTGGGCGAAGGCGGCCGAGAGGTCGGAGTAGAGGCTGCCGACGCGTGCGATGTTGCTGTTGAGCTCGCGGATGAGGGCCACGTTGCGGTTCAGGCCGCCGTCCTCACCGGACTCCTGATTCTGCTCGATCTCCTGGATCAGCACCCGGTTGTGCTCTAGGATGCCCTGCACCTGCCCGAAGCACCGCTCAAACGCCTGCACCGCCTTCCTGTTCTCGGCTCCTCCCTCCACGCCGATGCCGCTGCCGTTCTCCATCGATCCCTGCCTCGCCCTGATCTAGTTCTGCGTGTGGGAGGAGGACTGGAGGAGGAGGATGGGTGCTCAGGACTGGAGAGGACGTGTGGGAGGAGAACGAGGGAGCGAGTCAGCGAGACGAGGCGCAGAGGAAGATGTGGGGCAGAATTTATGCTGGTCGGGGGACCCGGGGACGTGTGCTGCGGCCTGTTAAGATCTTCCGACGTAGGACTAAACGGGCTGGAATCCGGCCCGGGAAAGCGCCGAGATCGCTTTCGGTTTTCTATCGAGCGGCCCGGCTAATCTCGGCAATGGATTTTGGGATTTCCGGATGTTTCACCCTGGGCGCTCTCCCCTCACAGGCCCGATTTTGGATGGATTTCCATGCTAGTTTTGTTCGCCAGAATTTGGCCCGGATAATTCTTTCCTTGTGTAGAACTACTATGCGCACAGTATGCTCAAGAAAGGGTAAATTACAGGACAGAGATTTGGTGCACATGGGCACCAGTGATCTCATTTTTAAAAAAAAAAATCAAAAATCATATTTTTGAGTTTCAAAAAATCTGGAAAAAAAATCTGCAAATAGTCAACGATGTATCCCACAAACGTGAAAAAATCAATTTCAAATACTTAATATTTTGAGCTACACAAAAATGACAAAATTGTAGATCTAAGTAGTCATTTTCAAATCTTCAAAACATATCAGATTTATCATTTTTATCTAGCTCAAAATAAAAAGAATTTCGGATTGGGATTTTGCATGATTGTGGAATGTATCAATGACAGTCTTCAGAATTATTTTCATGATTTTTATAACTAGTAAAAATATTTTTTAATTTTTCTTAACATAGTGAGAGCACTGGAGCTCAGGAGCTAAAAACACTTTTCGTAAATTATGTTGATAATATGAGGTAGTGTACTTGCCATGTGGGGAGATAAAAAGTGACAGATCAAGTTTTTGGGCCAAGTTTACAGAATAAAAAATAAACACACGTACTCTAGAAAAGAAACACCTACCATTGAATCATTGATTGTTGTCATCGTCGTTGCATCTGGTCACCGAGAAGACGGGTGAAGGACGAGAGGTCAGATCTGACCATAGGGCAAGTGACGAAAGGATCATCGGGGTTAGCAACAAGGATGGTAGCACAAGGGTAATTGAACCACACCAGGGCGACGATGGAGAAGCAGATCTAGGCTCCAGAAACCGAGGAGGGCAAGGGAGGTGTCTTTTGTTTCCCGATGAGACCAGATCTAAGCATGAGGATGACACATAAGGCATCACTTCCTATTGTACGAACCGAGCTATTTTATGGAGGAGGACAACGGTCTTGGTGCAGGGGGAGAGAAACGATTGAGTTATTGGGCCAAGATTACGAAATAATAAAATTAAATAACAATAAACTCTCATATTCTAGAAAATAAACACATACCATTGATTTTGTTGTCGTCGTCACATCTGGCCACCGAGAAGGAGGAGAGGTCAGATCTGGCCACCGGCAGGGATGAGATGTTAGATCTAGCAATCGAGAAGGATGAGAGGTCAGATCTGGCCACCGAGAAGGATGAGAGGTCAGATCTGACCATGGGGCGAAAGACGAAAGGACTGTCGGGGTTAGCAACAAGGACAATAGTAGAAGGATAATTGAACCTTACCAGGGCGATGATGAAGAAACAGATCCAGGCTGCGACGACTGAGAAGGATGAGCGAGGCGTCCCTTGTTGCCCGCCGAGACCAGATCTAAGTATGAGGATGACATGAAAGACATCACTTCTCGCGGTACGAACTTAGTATGCTAAGAAAGGATAAGTGACGTCGATAATCTGAGGTGGAGTACTTGCCATGTGGGGAGAAAAAATGATGATCAAGTATCTTAGGCTAGGATTACGGGAAAAATTAAATAAAAAATAAGCACCAGTAGTTTACAAAATAAACACATACCATTGATTGTTGTTGTCATTATCGCATCTGGCCGGAGGGAAGACGGGTGAAGAACAAGAGATCAGATCTGACCATGGGGCAAAATGGGAAAGGACTATATGGGTTAGCAACAAGGATGATATATAGTAGAATATGATAATTGAATCTCACCAGGACGACGATGGAGAACCAGATCTAGGCTCCAACAACCGAGGAGGATAAGGGATGCGGCTTTTGTTGCCCGGCGAGGTCAGATCTAAGCATGGGGATGGCATGGAAGGCATCAATTCCGACACGAACCGAGTTATATGGAGGAGGAGGACTTCTTCCTTGACGTACCCAGGGAGGATATATACTTCAGATGTTGGTCGACGAGATAGAAGGGCTCGTGATGTTTCAGAGATAGGAGTGGAGAACAGAGAGAGGAGAGAGAGCCATGGTGGAGGGGGAGTCTTTGGGTTGAAGGAACTATCTTTGTGAGTGGCTACGGTTTCAACACAATTTGTAGAGGTTGGCTCAAACCCCAATTCACGTCGTTTCTATGTGCTATCGTTGTTTTTGTCACACGTGTCTACATCTCAATTCGTCCGTGAGACACGTCTTGCATTGCCTTCGAGGAAAAGGAAAGGAATTGTCCCCATTTTCCTAAGCAATTTTACATAAAAAACAAATGATAAATACATACTATTGATCGTTGTTGTCATTATCGTTTCTTGCCACTGGAAGAAAGGTTGGGAGGTTATATTTGACCATGTGACAAAGGAGGAAGGACGGTGGTAGAGGCCTGGAGGGATGCTTGGGCCTCACCATGGGGATAGTGGAGGATGGAGAAGACCCATATCTAGCCATTATGAGGACGAGAAAGACATATAGATTTGCCGATTAGACCATATCTATACATGTGGATGGCATGGAAGGCATCACTTTCCGCAATACGAATCTAGCTATATGAAAGACGGGAATGGCATTCTTCACGTAACAATGGAGGGTCGATTCTTCAAATAATGGTCAAAGAGATAGAAGGCAGTGGTGGACCCAGCCCAAAACTTAAGTGGGGCCAAAATGAGTGGAGGCATTACTATTGGGCTGACTAGGCCCAAATGGTGAAATACTAGGCTACGAAATCAGAAATTGAGTGGGGGTCTAGGCCCCCGCTCGGCCCAACGTAGGTCCGCCTCTGATAGAAGGGTTCATGATGTTTCAGAGATAGGAGTAGAGAACACACAAAAATGAATTGTTTGGACCGAAAGAACTACTCATGTGATTGGATTCCAATGTTACTTGTAGAGGTTGTTTCGAATCCCAATTCACATGGTTTATAGATGGTATAATTATTCTTTTTGTCACACTTGTCTACATTTCAGTTCCCTTGTAACACCGTTTTTCATTATCTCACGTCAAGTGTCCCAAATTTTCTAAGCAATATTACATAAAAAAATTAAAAATAATAGTAAATACGTAATATTAATCGTTGATGTCACTATCACATCTTGCGACTGGGATGACGAAGGAAAGGTGAGGTTAGAGCTGACCGATAAAGGAGGAGGGATGCTTGAGCCTCACCATGGGGATGGTGAAGGATGGAGAAGACCCAATTCTAGCCATTTAGAGGATTCTGTTGTCGATGAAACAAGATCTAAACATGTGGATGACTTGCGGGACGAATCGGGCTTCATGGAACAAACTTTGGCAACTCGCGCTACTTATACACATGGCATCTACGTCATATTCATCACCTATGTTCCTTAATATAATACATTTTGGTTCACATCATATTCGCGTATAGAGTACATGGTAACATCATATTTGTGTGATCCCTGGTGCACGCAGAAGGAAAGAACAGTGATTACTACGGTGAGGTATTCCCATTTGTTTGTCACGAAATAATGTGACTCCTGGAAAAGTAAGCTTTAATCCTTCCAAATTAATATAGTTCATTTAGAGAAACTCTTAGGATCTTGGAGCTCCCCATAGAGTAATTTCTAGGTCAAATAAACATCCACAACCGTCATACAAATGGAAACGTCCAACGGATATAGTCAAAATTAACACTGATGGTGCTATTCATATTGACACATATATATACTAGGTAGGAGAGCGCGGCTTGCTGCGCGCTTGCCCGCCTAACGGCGAGCAAGCAGGTATAAAGACACATCGTACAAAAGCTAAATTAAGTAAAAAGTTTTGAGGCATTTGTTTTCTTCCTCCATCTTATCCACTCGACTGTAGTTTAAATCCTTGATCACTGTATTTGTAGTTTAAATCCTTGGTCACTGTATTAGCTACAGTCTCCAAGTATCTGATAGTTGATAGCTGTGCAGATATTATTTGATATATGAGCATATGTGTACTTATGCTAATTTGAAGAACCTGTGAGATCCAAGTAAAATAGCCACTACATATAAAAGCGGTATCATCACAAAGGCTGCAATACATCAATTGGTGAAAAATGCTAACTAAATTCATTGTCTCAGAGTAGCTGGGTGGGCTTACATCTACTACATGTAGCACATGAGACAGCAGATGGCTCTAGCACGACTAATCAGATAGTATTAACCAAGGGTCAATTCTAACGAACAACAATGACTGAACACACTGACAATAGTGGAAAGCTCATTTCAGAACCATTAGAGCCCAGAGTTGCACCTTGTTGCTTGTAGATTCCGCTGGATCAACAGGAAAAAAACTCGAATGTCGCTTATCGTCCATCATGTCGGAAGTGTTGAAATATTGGGTCCACATTTGGTGGCCCATACTAGATTTCAGATTTTCCCTATAAATCTCAAAGCCCACTTAGTGGCAGCCTTGTGAGTTTGAGCCCAAGTTGGTGGCAGCTCACTAGGGAGTGGCAAGAGGTGGGAAGTTTAGTCCCACATGGAAAGTTGGGAGGAAGTTAGACCACCTCCTAGTAAGTGAGTGAGAATAGGAGTGCTACACGCGCGCGCTCCTCCTCCTCCTCGCTCGCTCGT
>NC_061512.1:184939520-185205817 GCF_022539505.1 Lolium rigidum | reverse complement strand
TAATCATGGAAATTGTGCCTAATTATCCAACAGGAAGGCAAGGTATTATCAGCAGCGCTTGTACAAGTCAATGAAAGGATTCGCCCCGGGAGAAAAACTGAGGGAGAAAAGGAGATCTTTTGTTAATCAGTCCCGCAAAGGTGATATCCTAATAGTAGATCAGCAAATCATTTAAAATCTGCAGACAACGCAGTGAATGTGAGATTTAGGGATATTGCACTAAATAAAATAAATATAACAAGAATGGCCAGATCGTTCTGTGAGTGGCTACTTTAGCTGAAATGCCTTCTACTATCATGTAATTCCATTATTGAGTAACTTGCATGCATATTACTGTTATACATATAAAGATATATGATTTTTAAAGATGAATATTCTACTAATTTTGATGATACTTTTTCTTCACAACTACATGCAGTACCTACACTCTATGCTCTTTCTGTTGCATGAGACATAGTAAAATAAACAATGAAATTCTACGTGAAAGCAAATAGTATGGTTACTTAAAGTGCATCAACGATGCCCCCCAAACAATTCAGTACCATCTCACCTAAATTACTATAATGCTAGGTAAGCTTGTACAACATATACACATGATAGGAAATAACTCTGCAACTAAACAGTAACTGATAGGAAAAACCTACCGTGCCTTGGAATGAACAGAGCCCCATGCTTAGACAGTTCACTTGCAATTGGTTCATGTATACCTAGAAGGTTTTTAGATGCCAAAAATCTGCTACCTGAAGTAAAGTGCCAATGGGATAATTTGGACAACAGAATGGTCAAACCCTCTGAAAGTTTGAGTTCCTCTCCAGAATATGAATCAAGAATAGCTAGCAGTTACACAAGAAGTATTCAACTGTAAGAACTGAAGTAAAGAATTTACCTAGACTACTATTAGCTCATGGATCAGGTCTGCTATTTAAGTACATGAGAAGCCTAGAGCAGAACACCCACAACTCTTCTTAGTATTAAAAAAGGAAAAGCAATTAAATAGAGAAGTTGGGATGATACTCACCAATAACAAGCCAAGATATACATGTGCACTGCCTGAGGCCTCCACTGGTGGCATTGTTGCTCATCTCATTCCTCAGGGACGAACGGTTGTCCACGTTTGCTCATCTCATTCCTATGTCAAGCATGATATCGATGCATTTATGCTCAAACTCGAGGAAAAGTGATCATGTGCATATGATAACAAAGGAGAGGATATTATAGGATTTTAATAATTTACTGCAATCAAGTAGTTCCGTTGGTAAATATGTCACCCTGCTATGTGTGAAAACAAAATTCCGTTGGTTAATGGATGGCAAATAAAGTTAGTCACCGCACATGATAAATATTGCCTTGATCGTTATTCCTTTGAGCATTCACCCTCCAGTTATCTTATCACGGTGTGAAGGTAACATATGCTACTCCAAACTGAAATAAAATTTATAGAAATCTCACAAAACTACAAACTGGAGCTAAAACTGAACTTCTAAATATGCTGATATTATAACTACTAAATACTAAAACTGAATACTACAACTTAACTTTTGTCCTTTTAAAAATCTAGTGTTTTCTAGGAGAAAAGTACTACGAACTAAGAATAACTGTACTCAATATATTTCAATTTCCTAAACTGTACACGATTCATAATATATTTTTTTTTTTGAAACAGTGTCTAGGAGGAACTAGAACACTATTGATATAGTAGAAGCGGGACTTGGCGTGACAATTCCAAAATTCGTCCCTGACAGAGATCGAACTCTGGTCGTTAGGGTGCGCCACTGCGACCCTAACCAGTGGGCTAAGCCCACGTCACACGATTCATAATAATTTTGTAGTTAACATCACTGTGTTTTCTAAGTTCCATGTTTTCAAAATATAAGATGCACATTGTTCTACTATAGCAGAGTGTCGTATTTGTTGTTATTCTAGTACAAAGTGCCATAATAAACTTCATCATTTTGACCACTGTAAACTAGCTGTGAAGTTCCACTATAGTTAAGGAAATTCAGCCCAAGAACCATTGCAGAAGGCACAATAGCCAAAATTTTCTATGCAAAACCGACAGAAAGTTAATCATGCATGTTCATCAAAGAAAACCTATCAGAGTATCAGTGCACTCTGAATAATTACAGAACCAGAGCACTCTAAAATTTATAGAAATCTCACAAAACTAAATGATTAAACCCAAAGTGGTTGTATTATGAAGTCAAAATGACCTGATTCGTAAACCCAAAGCACGAGGAAACAAACCACAATGTTTGTACCAGGAAACATCTCCCCCTTGCCTTCCCAGCAGCTGCAAACCCAATACAAGCTATGACATTTAGGTCGGTGAGGCAGCGGCCTGCAAGAATAAAAGGATCTAAAGATCGGTAAGGCGGCTTACTTTACACAAACAAATGATGAGGAAAGACTTGAGTAGGGGGAGGAGACCGCAACATACTGCATAACAAAGAGCAAATACTGCTAGTGCAAGCACCTCTCCGTCAGGTCAGGACTGTGGTCAATCAGATAGAATACAATAGTGCAAACGTGCAGCCTCAGGGATCCCACTGAATCATGTAGTGTTGATGAGGTTAGTCATCCGAGTTCACCAAGAAAAATAGTCCAGTTTTATGTCTTACCCAAGAACAGAACCTACCAGGTAGATGCAGTCGAAAGAGACATGCCCAAGTTTGTTTCCTGAGCAGAAATTTCTTGTGGCCACTGTGAGCTCTTTTGAGGAGTAGTTTTCACGTTTCCCTAGAATAGTATGTCTGCGTCCTGAAGGATTTCAAGATGCTTCAAACACAACATATGGGAAGTGCTATCTCTTGACCTGGCCGGTAGGCTTTTTCTAAAAGATTTTTTCATAGCATCATAAAATGGTCACATCGTTAAATGGATTGTTCTGCATGAAATAACTTTTTCAAAAGATCTGGAGAAGTTTATAAAAATGTCCAGTGCCACTTACTAAACGAATGTCTCACCAAGTTACTATACATATCCGTGTTATTATCACTGATTATTATGTAAGTCAGCATAAGTCGGTATTTATATGGCTCTTTTATCACTCACCCTATTACCGGACGACTTTGTTGTAGCCTACATGACATCGCCATTCTTAACTGCTAGAGTACAAAAACAATCAAAATTACCACCTGACTTGAGTATTCTTGGGCAATACGGTTGAAAGCATGATTCTTCTGTCTATGAATAACCATTTTATATCATAATCGTTAGGTAGTAGGTGTGCTCATTCAAAAAAAGATAACCGCTAAAAACTGAAAGAACGGTTCTGCATTCATAAATTACTTGAAGTGAAAACTTTGGCCCATCATGTATTTTTAAATGCTCAGAAAGCCAGGGCTTGAAGAAAAATACTGGGAAAAAAGCTTGGTCACATGTACACTAATGGTTCTGATGTAGTTTTGGCAACAACTCTAGCAAAAGAAAACTGTGAATTTCAAGAATGGAATCGGAAATCCAGAGGTAGATACAAATCAGAATTCTCCCAAAGTGTTTTTCTTGTTTCCATGACAGCTCAAGGACCAATTTGAGCAGTAGGGATATTTCCGTATATTTTATTGTTCCCTACCGACAACAAATACCACACACTTTTGCTCTCTCACCGGGAACTGTTACTTCTAATTGCACAGCGTTCCTTCCCTCATATTATTAGAATTAGATGTACTTCCCAAAATCAGTAAAACATACTGAATTTCAATATACATACATACACCGAGTTATACCTAAAATGGAAAGGAGATGCAAATTAGATCATAACCACTGTCCAAACTATTAATAGACTTTTGTTGTGGTGAACAAACAAAACAACTAATATCATGCCAGTGCAGATAGTCCTGACTCCTGATCATGCATCAAACGCTCAGTTGGTTTTCAAGATCATAACCACTATCCAAACTACTAACAGAATCCTGTTGCAGTAAACAAATAAAAAAACTAATATCATGCCAGTGCACATTAATCCTGATCATGCATCTGACACTCAGTTGGCTTCCTTTATATTGAGCACCATCCATAAGAATCCATCAAAGAATCCATTTCAAAATGAAAGTAAACCCCATCTCATTTGAGGCGGAAAATGAATCGACATCTCGATGTGATACAACCCTTCCCATTTTCGTTGGGAAAGAACGGCAAAGTCCATCCGAACCCTTCAATGAAGAAATAAGAGGAGAGCAAAGCGCCAATTGCGCGTGAACCGCGTGAAGTAAAACTTCTCAAAAACATCATGTAGTGAAACAATAAATGTAAGGGAAAGCGGGCATGCATAGAAAAGCAATTTGGTACTCACAAGATCTATGGTCCGTATGAAAGATGGACTTCGTATATGGAAGTTTTTTTTGCATCTTCTCTGAAAAAAAGGAGAGCACTTGTAACTACTAACATCAGACATCAGTTGTCGTCCCTTGCTAAATGGAAAACAATTGATCAGCTGGAGCACCACACTAATAATATCCGTTTATTTAAGTTATTTATATTAACTTTGGAATACAAACCTAAATTCTAATTGACGTGCATGTTGCTCCCTAAGCGCATGGTTTCGATCGCCGCACCCATGCCTAGTTCTAATCCGCGGGTTGCGATGTCTAGGCGTGTCGCCTTTATGATTTATGTTTCTGATTGTGCCTGTCCTAAGGGGTGCCCCTGCCTGGCTTTATATATCAGCCAAGCTAGGGTTTACAAGAGTCCTAGTAGGATTCGTATTGGAGTCTTCTTTCCTTGTAGTCCAAGTTGATATTCTTTGTGGGTCCATCTCGTCGAGTCCTTGTGCTGGTCCATCTTCATAATTTGCATTGGGTATGTCAATGTCGAGTACCCGTAGGGTTACACCCACATCAGTAGCCCCCCGAGTGTCTGGCCGAAGTGAAGCTTCGCGCAGGGACTAAAGTTGTCATCGTCCGAAACTCCGAATGTCTTGATCATCTGTTGAATCTTGTGTTTGATGTAGAGTCGAAGTTGCTTTCCGTCGGGTGCGCGAAGCGCTCCCGATGGGAGTAGCCCCCGAGTCTATGGGCGGGTGGTTGCAGCCGCACATAGACTCAAGTTGTATTATTCGAAGATCTTGATGTTGATGCCGACGTCTTCAAGTTTATTCTTCTTTGTTATCGAGGTTGCCATCTTTTTCTCGGGTGCACGACCAGCGCTTCCGATGGGAGTAGCCCCCGAGCCTGTAAATGAATATGAAATAGTTATGTATAGAGTGTAAAAAATGATGAGTCGAATACCGTACATGTCTTCGAGTTCTGAGAACATGATGTCGATGACTCTGATGATGTCATAGATAGAGGAGTTGACGATTTGGATGATGTCACAGAGGAGTGATACGTCTCAAACGTATTTATAATTTCTTATGTTCCATGCTACTTTTATGATGATACTCACATGTTTTTGTTGCGGTCAGAAACCCACCGGCGGGCAGCGACGGGCAACACCGTAGAGCCGGGAATCTCCCAGGACTGCGGCTGGCCCTGGTCCCTCCGAGCGACGGCCCGCAAAGCCTCGGCACGCACGTCCGATGCTGATGCAGAGCGTGCCACCTGACCTATACCTGGTCAGGAAGGTGTTGGATGATGCCTCGCTTAGTTTCCTACATGGCATACACGTAAACATTAAATACGAGCCTCGATCGGCTCTCAGGTTGTCCTGTGAATCGGCTCAAGGAGCCGATCCACCCATGATACATACGAGGTGTACGATCGGATGGTGGTCCTGCTTGATCAAAAGAAAGCTAAAACGACCTACTACGATTTAGGGTTTTCACCGCATAATCGGAACATCCTACTCGTGATTGAGCCTGGCGGCCACGCACGGTGATCGTAAACCAACCATAGACAAGGTCAAAAACCAACACGAGGTTGATCCTCGGAACATCCTGTCTAGGGCTAGCAAACTACACCCTACGCGCCACTGGATCCTTCAACCCGTTTGTAAGGCCTAACTATGCCGATATTAAACTAATCCTTGAAAAACAAGGAGCAATCATAACGGATCGGATCTACTAAATAATGATCAAGCGGGGTGCCGCCCTTACACCCAAGATAGGCGTAAGGGCGGCTAGATGCCTAAGGGTTGCACGACGATAGCATATGATATGATGAACAATGCTAACCCTAAAACACCTATAATAACTACGTTGCTCACCATCAAAAAGGCTTCAGCACGAGCAACGCATAGACGACGAATAAACGTGTGCTGCCTAGATCGCAAGATGCGATCTAGGCAGCATGATGCTTACCCGGAAGAAACCCTCGACACGGGGGAGTTGGCGATGCGCCTAGATTTGTTTGTGGTGAACGTGATTGTTGTTTATTTCATAAACCCTAGATACATATTTATAGTCCGTAGACTTTCTAATGTGGGAATAATCCCAACCGGGCACGAGCCCAAACTTCTAACTAATCGACACATATCCTACTATGTTACAGATACACGGGCAAACTAGCCCAAACTTGGTATATAAGGCCGATTCATGTATTTCTTCTATGTATATTCTTCAAGCCCATCTTCAATCGCGGCCCACCTCTGATCCGGTCAAATTCTGGTGATAACACATGCCCCCCTGGTTTTGGAAATGACATTTCCAAAATCATTATGCTTTTCCTTCGTCGGGTCATGTCGTGGCATCTTGCCTCCCTGATTTCATCACCAATCTCAAAGACCCCTCTGATTAATAAAAGAGTGCTTCCATTTAATTTTACCGATAGTCAAAGTCAAACACTCCCAGAAAGAGCCGATGACATCGCATCAGCCTCTACGATAAAACAAGAGTAAGCCCAACCTAATTGCTCCTCCAAACGGTAACCTGCGCCCTCCGTCTAAGAAAGCAAACTCAGATCCCCAAATCGCCGCCCAAGCAGCTCCACGAATCTCAGATCTCAGTCGCGCCGTCCCAATTCCTCAGCGCATCAAATGGCGGAATCATCCAACGCCAACGCCATGGTCTCCGGTCTGAAGGTAATCCTCGACAGCCTCCTCGCCATGCGAATCAATGTTAGGAGTAAACAGACAAACACCTGAATTAATGTCCTATTCCATTATCAATTTTAGGTTTCGGACATCCTCGCTGCCGCACCCTTCTCTCCCAAACTCTATGTGTCTTGGCCCCCGTTCTTCCGAGAGTCCCGCTCACATAATCTCATGCGAGGCCAATAGAATCCCCTTCGTGAATCGGAATTTAGATCCGACTTCCCGGGCCGACCGCCCGCGAGCCTGGCCTAATCCTCCCGAAGGTTGGGTGGCATGGTACAGTAGAGTGTCTAAAACACACTATGCTACCTGGGACTCGATAGGGATAGCCGATGCCTTATCATTATCACTGTCTCCTCTCGAAAAGAACGAGAACATCCTGAAAACCATCGGCTACTTTTGGTCTGATGCACCGAACCGTTTCATGTTCGGCCATGGCCCCATGACACCAACTCTGCTGGACGTGGCCATGATCACAAGCCTAGACATTTCATCCCCAAGCCCCTCTCGCCTTTAAATTGCCAAAGGTCCCTTTCACCCTTTCCTCCAAAACAGAGTGCACAAGCCGGGGTGCCTACCTCGAGCGTTATATGAAAACCAAAGGCCCCGTGACGTAAAGAGAGCACACGGCTTTCTTGAACTTCTGGCTGGAGCACTTCATATTTTGTGGTCCTTCACTCGCCCCAACCAAGAACTACCTCTCCCTAGCCTATGAGCTCGCCAAAGGTACTCAACTTGGCCTTAGAAAACTACTCCTTGGAGAAGTCTATCGATCTCTTCAACTGATGTCCGTCAAACTGTTCTCCCAAAGGACAGTCAAAACAGGAGGCCCCTGGTGGTTTATTCAGCTATGGGCTCAATTGTACTTTCAAAACCAAATCCCACATTTCCCCCCTTTGGCCACCTGCACCTTCCCGCATGCGAATGGGAAGGATATCCGATGCACTAGCTATGGCCAAGCTCCGTACGAGCCTCCCGAGCAAGAGGTCGATCCCCAAGGAAGCAAGCAGAGTGGTTCAAGATTTTCTTCCAAGGCCCGGACAACCCCCTGTTCTTCCCCTATACCGAATCGGAAATCTTTGAGAACCCGGCCTCTTTCCGATTAGACAGACCTTGCCGATGACGCCGACACCTCAAGACATGTACTCTATCATGATCCGTCCTTGCTTTCTCCCGGCTTGGCATGAGTACCTCAAACAGGATCATAAAGCCCGGTTACGAGTCTTACCAACCGGTGGTAGTAGCCCGGCAGCTTGGCCTCGGGCAAGTGCCCCCACACTTCTTTCTCCATCACCCGACGACAAGCGGTGGCTGAATTGCCTGATATCATTACTGGCCAAAGGTGCTATACCTTCTTTGATGCTCTGGCCATTCCAATTCCTCATAACCTCTGTTTCACCACCACTACCGATGGCTTCGAGACCTGGTGGTCGATGTGGAAGACCCACGCCTTCAGAAGAGCTCTAGGACCGTTGCTGAAGCAACTTGATGTTGAATATGACGCTCCTGCACACCAGGTACCATTACATATAAATTACCTGCAATGGCTCATGATGATTGTCTGTAACCTGACTTTATTCCTTAGCAGCAACAGGATGGACCAGAGCCCACACAAATCGACGGCTCCCCATTCGAGTTCGTTCCACCAGCTCCGGTAGTTCTCTTCTGTCAGAGCTCACCGCCCTTGAAGAAGGTCATAATGCAGAGCCAACCGATTTCACCAAAATCGGCTCCCAAGAGTAAAGCATCCTCGGGGTCGCTTGCCCCCGAGCCTCAACCTGTGCGAGGAAGGCAGTGAGGAAAGTAGCTGCCAGAAAAACCCTGAAGCGCAAAGCTCCTGTCCAAGAAAGCTTGCATGTAAGCTGACTCGTGTCTTGACCAAACACATTTGCCTTCCCAATCTTTGTAACATGGTTGCACCTCTTCTTTCAGACTTCCACTGAAGAGAACTCCGGTGAGGGAGCACAGTCCAGCCCGAGGGACTCCACCCCGGGCGATTCCGAGAGATCCACCACACAGAGCCAGACGGACTCGCCAGCGTCGGCTTCTAGGAAAAGGTCGACTCCCGAGCCTGCTGACCTTCAAGCTCCGATCAAAATGGGGTCACGCACGAAGCGTCGATGCGTCAAGCGGGCTCGCAAAGACCCACGAGTTTCCTCGCCGAGTCAGGAAGTCTCAAATGTAATTACCTCAACAGCTCATATTCCATACCGTCCCGTTGTTAATTGGATCGGCTTACCATTTTCTTTGCAGACTAATGGGACCTCTAGCGGGGACGTTGAAGAGGTACCGATGCCATCTGCCACGCTCGGCCTAACCAACTCGCCAAGCGTGGCTGACCAAGTAGCTAACCTGGCCCAGTCCACCGAAAAGCCGATTGTCACAACATCGGCTGCCCTTCCTTCTTTGGGAGAGGTACGCTCCATTCTCTCGGGCCTACCCTTTCCCTTTGTTGTATGCTCATACTGCTCTTGCTCGTCTGTCAGGGTTGTGATCTTTCAAGCTTGCTGACGTTCGATCCCGACTCCATCGAGCCAGCTACTCCCAAAGCAGGTGAAGAGCCAAGCCCTAGCGCGGTCCATGGCCCGCTCCAGCGTCTCAAGGTCTTGCTCTCCTCCTCGGTCGAAGCCCTGGTCGAAAACCCCGAGGCAGTCAAAGGCATCCTCGAAGATATCCAGCCCCATCTCCCGGTGACGTTGCAGGTTAAGCTTTGGCCGGTTGTGACTTTGTCGGTTTTCAGGTCAAGGGTGCAGTCGGCTCGTCAAAGAATTACTCTTCGCCGCGCCCAGCTCCCGTTGAGAGCCAATATTGCAGACAAATGTCAACGGCTCAACGAGAAGAAGGCCGCTTTAGACGCCAAAACCGACACTTCTGCCAAAAGTGCCGAACTCGAGGTCTTGCGCAAGGAACTGGAGGACCTTGAAAAGAGGGTCAGGGAGACCAAACAACTTATCCAAGACAAGGAAACCCTCATTGCTCGCTCTCAAGAGGAAGCAAAGGACCTCACAGCCGATCTGAAGACCGATCTGGCTGAAATTCGTGCCCTGAGCAGTCAGCTGGTGACGGGCAGAGACGAGGACGACGAGGCTGAGATCGCCGAGGTGGATCGGATCCGTGCTGATGCCCTTCACGCCCTCGACGCTTTTCTTCAGTAGAGCCTCTTTGTGCAAACTGATGAATGTTTTGCTGAACTTGTTTCGCTGAACTTGTCTAAAGTCGATGGCCGTGCATCGGCTTTTTACATTCTGAAGTCGACGGCCGTGCATCGGCTTTTTACATGTACTGATTTTTTTTTTACTGGCCGATCTTTTCATCGGCCCCCAATATTTCACTGCACATGTATCTCACATGTTCCTCGGACCAGGTGCTCCCCCGAGCCGAATCTGCCAGGTAACTGCGGATATCGGCTCTGTAGTTAGCTAAGGCACTGTATCTGAACGTCGGCTCTGTTAGGACCAATGTTGACTTCTTCCAGCTCATCAGCCGACGTAAAACCGCTGCCCATTAGATCGACGTTGAACGCAGGCAGAACGTATGGCGAGGATCATCTTGGCCGATTGCTGGGACCGGCCTCCATGTTGATTGGATCGCTCAAGGAAGGTTTCGAAACATTCGTCCATAGATTTTTGGGAAGTGCCGGGGCCGATCGCGTGGAACGGCTCTTTCCTTGTCCTCGTTATGAGAGCAGCTGCCCTCATCTCCGTCCTTACCAGAGTGGTGTCCAGGTCCTACCATGTTGATATTGCACGAGAATCCTGGCTGGCACCCTCCATGGTAAGTGCACTCCACCATGTTAACGGCGGGGAAGGGGTGTGTGTCGACCTTCATGGCGTACTGGCTGAAAACTAGACGCCCTTGTTCTATCACCATTTGGACCTGCTGACGCCACACCCTGCAGTCGTTGGTGGCGTGGGTGAACGTGTTATGCCATTTGCGGTATGGCTTTCCGTTCAGCTCCTCGCGCCGTGGGGATCTTGTGGCCTTCGGGTAACTTTAGCTGCTTCTCCTTGAGTAAGAGGTCGAAAATTTGCTCAGCTTTGGTCACGTCGAAGTCAAACCCTTTTGGAGGACCTTGTGGCTTAACCCATTTACAGGACACGGGGCTTGCCCCCCGAATCCATTCAGCCACTGCTACCTCTTGATCTCCCGCGAGCACCTTCATCTTCGTCCGCCTCAACCAGGACCACCGCACGCTTGAATTTATCCCGGTATACATCCGGGTGGCGCTGTTCATATGCCGACGCCTTCTACACCATGTGTGCCGATGAAGGGTAGTCTCGCTTGGGAGGCCACGTCCTTGATCGATGATGAGAGACCCACCACCGCCAACTCGATCGCTTCTTTTCAGCCACATGAACCGAATAGCATCGGTTCCTAACGATCCTGAAGCGCCGGACGTATTCCGACACCGTTTCCCCGCGCTTCGTCGTACTTGTGCTAGATCGGCAATGCCAGCCTCGGAAGCCTCTGAATGATACTGCACGTGGAACTGCTCTTCCAACTGCTTCCAAGTCCGGATTGAGTCTGGTGGCAGCGATGTGTACCACCCGAAAGCCGATCCGGTGAGGGAGTGTGCGAAGAACCTCACACGCAGCTCGTCTGATGCTGAGATCGTGCCCAGCTGTGCCAAATATCGGCTCACATGCTCGATGGAGCTGGAACCATCTGATCCATTAAACTTTGTGAAATCGGGGAGCCGATATTTGGGTGGTAGCGGGATCAACTCGTACTCGTTGGGGTACGGCTTGGAATAGCCGATTGTCCTCCTTTTCGGCATCATGCCGAACTCGGTCCTTCGGGATTGTACGGATTTGATCCGTGGTGATGGCTACGAGCGTCGAACTCGAAGATTCGCCGGGGTGGCATACTTAGCCAGCCATGCTTGCTTTTCCAGCTCCGAGCCAACTGCAGGAGCTGAGCTCTGGAGGTTTGTCGGAGTGGCATACTTAGCTAGCCACGTCTGCTTCTCAAGATCTGTTCCCGAAGTTCCTCCTGCTGTTCCGGAAGTCCCTGCTGTTGCAGCCTGGTTCGAGAGCGCCCAGTTACTGCAGTCTGGCACGTATGCGCACGTGTATCCGTGAGGGATCTCCTTAGGCGCCTCATGCAAGAATTGGTAGTCACTAGGGTCACCACCGATCTTGTAGACGACGTATGCCGATGAATTCGGCACTTCTGGTGCTGCCAACGCGAATGGCAGCGGTGGACGGGACTGGGAGTGGCATCTCTCCTTGGTAAGTCCCCAGAGCTGGTCCCGACGGAGAATACTGATGGCTCATGATTTCCTGGATCACGCGCAGAGCGACACGCTCCAAAGTGTTCACCAGGCTCTCAGAATGGCGGTGCAGCGAATGAGCCACCATGAAGTTAATCTCCTGACGCAGCGACCTGGTGCGATCTTCTGACGGGGTGGACAGGTCCACTCCATCGAGCACGCCTTCAGGTGAGAACCCTTTCCACCTGATGCCATGTGAGCGGGTTCTGTGAAAAGAGCCGATGAGGTCGGCTTCGAGGACTGCTTTGATCTCGTCATGCTTCTTCTTGAGCTCCTCGGCCGATCCTCGTACTTGACCGGAGTGCCTTCCGCCATCTCAGATGTAGATGGCGATGCGGTTGATGTTGAAGATCGTCCCACCGGGCGTGCCGAAATGTGTTGCGGTCGGAAACCCACCGGCGGGCAGCGACCGGCAACACCGTAGAGCCGGGAATCTCCCGAGATCGCGGGCTGGCCCTGGTCCCTCCGAGCGACGGCCCGCAAAGCCTCGGCACGCACGTCCGATGCCGATGCAAGGGCGTGCCACCCGACCTATACCCGGTCGGGAAGGTGTTGGATGATGCCTCGCTTAGTTTCCTGCATGGCATACACGTAAACATTAAATACGAGCCTCGATCGGCTCTCAGGTTGTCCTGTGAATCGGCTCAAGGAGCCGATCCACCCATGATACGTACGAGGTGTACGATCGAATGGTGGTCCTGCTTGATCAAAAGAAAGCTAAAACGACCTACTACGATTTAGGGTTTTCACCGCATAATCGGAACATCCTACTCGTGATTGAGCCTGGCGGCCACGCACGGTGATCGTAAACCGACCCTAGACAAGGCCTAAAAACCAACACGAGGTTGATCCTCGGAACATCCCGTCTAGGGCTAGCAAACTACACCCTACGCGCCACCGGATCCTTCAACCCGTTTGTAAGGCCTAACTATGCAGATATTAAACTAATCCTTGAAGAACAAGGAGCAATCATAACGGATCGGATCTACTAAATAATGATCAAGCGGGGTGCCGCCCTTACACCCAAGATAGGCGTAAGGGCGGCTAGATGCCTAAGGGTTGCACGACTATAGCATATGATATGATGAACAATGCTAACCCTAAAACACCTATGATAACTACGTTGCTCGCCATCAAAAGGCTTCAGGCACGAGCAACGCATAGACGACGAATAAACGTGTAGCTGCCTAGATCGCAAGATGCGATCTAGGCAGCATGATGCTTACCCGGAAGAAACCCTCGACACGGGGAGTTGGCGATGCGCCTAGATTGGTTTGTGGTGAACGTGATTGTTGTTTATTTCATAAACCCTAGATACATATTTATAGTCCGTAGACTTTCTAATGTGGGAATAATCCCAACCGGGCACGAGCCCAAACTTCTAACTAATCGACACATATCCTACTATGTTACAGATACACGGGCAAACTAGCCCAAACTTGGTATATAAGGCCGATTCATGTATTTCTTCTATGTATATTCTTCAAGCCCATCTTCAATCACAGCCCACCTCTGATCCGGTCAAATTCTGGTGATAACAGTTTTATACACATTATATGTCATATTTATGCGTTTTCCGGAACTAACCTATTGACGAGATGCCGAAGGGCCAGTTGCTGTTTTCTGCTGTTTTTGGTTTCAGAAATCCTAGTAAGGAAATATTCTCGGAATCGGACGAAATCAACACCCGAAGCATCTTAGAAATCCACGAAGCTTCCGGAACACCCGAGAGCCACCGAGAGGGAGCCTCGGTGGGCCCACACATGGGGCCGGCGCGGCCAAGGAGCCAGGCGCGCCGCCCTACTGTGTGGTGGCCCCGTCAGCCTTCCGACTCCGCCTCTTCGCCTATTTAAAGGTCCCTGACCTAAATCTTCGAGACGGAAAAGCCACGGTACGAGAAACCTTCCGAGTCGCCGCCATCGCGAAGCCAAGATCCGGGGGACAGGAGTCTCGGTTCCGCACGCCGCCGGGACGGGGAAGTGCCCCGGAAGGCTCCTCCATCGACACCACCGCCATCTTCATCAACACTCGTTGTCTCCCATGAGGAGGGAGTAGTTCTCCATCGAGGCTCGGGGCTGTACCGGTAGCTATGTGGTTAATCTCTCTCCTATGTACTTCAATACAATGATCTCATGAGCTGCCTTACATGATTGAGATTCATATGAGTTTTGTATCACTATTCATCTATGTGTTACTCTAGTGATGTTATTAAAGTACTCTATTCCTCCTCCATGGTGTAAAGGTGACGGTGTGTGCATCATGTAGTACTTGGCGTAGGTTATGATTGTAATCTTTTGTAGATTATGAAGTTAATTATTGCTATGATAGTATTGATGTGATCTATTCCTCCTTCATAGTGTGATGGTGACAAGTGTGCATGCTATGTTAGTACTTGGTGTAATTGCAATGATCTATCATGCACTCTAAGGTTATTTAAATATGAACATTGAATGTTGTGGAGCTTGTTAACTCCGGCATTGAGGTGCTCTTGTAGCCCTACGCAATTAGTGGTGTTCATCATCCAACAAGAGAGTGTAGAGTGGTTTTATTATGTGATCAATGTTGAGAGTGTCCACTAGTGAAAGTATGATCCCTAGGCCTTGTTTCCAAACATCGAAACTCCATTTATTTATCGTTCGTTGCATGTTTACTCGCTGCCATATTTTATTCAGATTGCTATTACCACTCATATACATCCATACTACTTGTATTTCACTATCTCTTCGCCGAACTAGTGCACCTATACATCCGACAAGTGTATTAGGTGTGTTGGGGACACAAGAGACTTCTTGTATCGTGATTGCAGGGGTTGCTTGAGAGGGATATCTTTGACCTCTTCCTCCCCGAGTTCGATAAACCTTGGGTGATCCACTTAAGGGAAACTTGCTCGTTGTTCTACAAACCTCTCGCTCTTGGAGGCCCAACACTGTCTACAAGAATAGAAGCACCCGTAGACATCAAGCACTTTTCTGGCGCCGTTGCCGGGGAGGAAAGGTAAAAGGCACTCATACTCCGGTCCCAGGTAAAAGTACTTTTCTGGCAACATTGTGTGAGTGTTCGAAGCTATTTCCTTTAGATCCTGCAATTGCATCTTTTTATTTCTTGTTAAACACTAGTAAGGCATAATGGAAAACATATGTGAACTTTTTATACTATTTCCTGAGTCAAGACATGAATGGTTTAATGCGAAAAATAAAAAACCTATGGAACCTTATTTGCATGCTAGTAGCAATGATATTAGTATGAACGCTTTGAACACCATTGTTGATAATGATATAGAAAATGCTAAGCTTGGGGAGGTCGGTTTTGATGAGAATGATCCCTTTAGCCCTCCGGGTATTGAGGAGAAAGTTTGTGTTGATTATGATATGCCTCCTATTTATGATGATTATAATGATAGTGGTCTTTTGGTGCCGCCTACTATGGAGGATAAATTTAATTATGATGATACTATACCTCCTATATTTGATGATGAGAATAATAATGATAGCTACTTTGTTGAATTTGCTCCCACTACAACTAGTAAAATTGATTATGCTTATGTGGAGAGTAATAATTTTATGCATGAGACTCATGATAAGAATGTTTCATTTGATAGTTATATTGTTGAGTTTGCTCATGATGCTACTGGAAATTATTATGAGAGAGGAAAATATGGTTGTAGAAATTTTCATGTTACTAAAACACCTCTCTCTATGCTGAAATTTTTGAAGTTACACTTGTTTTATCTTTCTATGCTTGTTGCATTATGCCTACATGACTTGTTTATCTACAAGATTCCTTTTCATAGGAAGCATGTTAGACTTAAATGTGTTTTGAATTTGCTTCTTGATGCTCTCTTTTGCTTCAACTACTATTTCTTACGAGTGCATCATTAAAACTGCTGAGCCCATCTTAATGGCTATAAAGAAAGCACTTCTTGGGAGATAACCCATGTCTTTATTTTACTACAGTACTTTTTTATATATTTGTGTCTTGGAAGTTGTTACTACTGTAGCAATCTCTCCTTATCTTACTTTATTGCATTGTTGTGCCAAGTGAAGTCTTTGATAGTAGGGTTGATACTAGATTTGGATTACTGCGCAGAAACAGATTCCTTGCTGTCACGAATTTGGGTATGATTCTCTGTAGGTAACTCAAAAAATTCTGCCACGCAACTTTCATTCAATTTGAGCATTTTCATATGAGCAAGTCTGGTGCCTCTATAAAATTCGTCTTTACGGACTGTTCTGTTTTGACAGATTCTGCCTTTTATTTCGCATTGCCTCTTTTGCTGTGTTGGATGGATTTCTTTGTTCCATTAACTTCCAGTAGCTTTGTGCAATGTCCAGAAGTGTTAAGAATGATTGTGTCACCTCTGAATATGTGAATTTTTAATTATGCACTAACCCTCTAATGAGTTTGTTTCAAGTTTGGTGTGGAGGAAGTTTTCAAGTGTCAAGAGAGGAGGATGATATACAATATGATCAAGAAGAGCGAAAAGTCTAAGCTTGGGGATGCCCCCGTGGTTCATCCCTGCATATTTTAAGAAGACCCAAGCATCTAAGCTTGGGGATGCCCAAGGCATCCCCTTCTTCATCGACAACTTATCAGGTTTCTTCTCTTGAAACTATATTTTTATTCGGTCACATCTTATGTACTTTACTTGGAGCGTCTGTGTGCTTTTATTTTTGTTTGTGTTTGAATAAAATATGATCCATCATGCTTGTGTGGGAGAGAGACACGCTCCGTTGTTGCATATGAACACATGTGTTCTTAGCTTTACTTTTAATGTTCATGGCGAAGGTTGGAACTGCTTCGTTAATTTTATATGGTTGGAAACAGAAAATGCTGCATGTGGTAAATGGTATAATGTCTTGAATAATGTGATACTTGGCAATTGTTGTGCTCATATAGATCATGTTTAAGCTCTTGCATCATGTACCTTGCACCCATTAATGAAGTACTACATAGAGCTTGTTAAAATTTGGTTTGCATGATTGATCTCTAGAGTCTAGATATTTTCTGGTTAAGGTGTTTGAACAACAAGGAGACGATGTAAAGTCTTATAACGCTTACAATATGTTCATATGTGAGTCTTGCTGCACCGTTTTATACTTGAGTTTGCTTCAAACAACCTTGCTAACCTAGCCTTGTATTGAGAGGAATTCTTCTCGTGCATCCAAATCCTTGAGCCAATAACCATGCCATTTGTGTCCACCATACCTACCTACTACATGGTATTTCTGCCATTCCAAAGTAAATTACTTGAGTGCTACCTTTAAAATTTCTATCCTTTGTCTTTTCAATATATAGCTCATGGGACAAATAGCCTTAAAAACTATTGTGGTAAAGAATATGTACTTATGTGTCTTATTTCTTAATAAGTTGCTTGTTGAGCGGTAACCATGTTTCTGGGGACGCCATCAACTCTTTTACCTTTGTTGAATATCATGTGAGTAGCTATGCATGTTCGTCTTGTCTGAAGTAAGGGCGATTTTCATGATCATATGGTTTGAGTATGCATACTGTTAGAGAAGAACATTGGGCCGCTAACTAAAGCCATGATTCATGGTGGAAGTTTCCGTGTGGACAATCAATCCTCAATCTCTTATGAGAATATTAATTGTTGTTGAATGCTTATGCATTAAAGAGGAGTCCATTATCTGTTGTCTATGTTGTCCCGGTATGGATGTCTAAGTTGAGAATAATCAAAAGCGAGAAATCCAATGCGAGCTTTCTCCTTAGACCTTTGTACAGGCGGCATAGAGGTACCCCTTTGTGACACTTGATTGAAACATATGCTATGCAATGATAATCCGCGTTAATCCAAACTAATTAGGACAAGGTGCGAGCACTATTGGTATACTATGCATGAGGCTTGCAACTTATAGGATATCTTATACATAACACATACACTTTATTACTACCGTTGACAAAATTGTTTCTATGTTTTCAAAATGAAAAGCTCTAGCACAAAAATATTAATCCATGCTTCCCTCTGCGAAGGGCCTATCTTTTACTTTATTGTTGAGTCAGTTTACCTACTTCTTTCTATCTTAGAAGCAAACACTTGTACCAACTGTGTGCATTGATTCTTACATGTTTACTTATTGCACTTGTTATATTGCTTTATGTTGACAACTATCCATGAGATATACATGTTGAAGTTGAAAGCAACTGCTGAAACTTAAATCTTCCTTTGTGTTGCTTCAATACCTTTACTTTGAATTTATTGCTTTATGAGTAACTCTTATGCAATACTTATTGATGCTTGTCTTGAAAGTATTATTCATGAAAAGTCTTTGCTATATGATTCATTTGTTTACTCATTATCTTCATCATTGCTTCGAATCGCTGCATTCATCTCATATGCTTTACAATAGTATTGATCAAGATTATGATAGCATGTCACTCCAGAAATTATCCTTGTTATCGTTTACCTACTCGACGGCGAGTAGGAACTAAGCTTGGGGATGCTTGATAGTCTCAAACGTATCTATAATTTCTTATGTTCCATGCTACTTTTATGATGATACTCACATGTTTTATACACATTATATGTCATATTTATGCGTTTTCCGGAACTAACCTATTGACGAGATGCCGAAGGGCCAGTTGTTGTTTTCTGCTGTTTTTGGTTTCAGAAATCCTAGTAAGGAAATATTCTCGGAATCGGACGAAATCAACGCCCAACATCTTAGAAATCCAAGAAGATCTTGATGTTGATGCCGACGTCTTCAAGTTTATTCTTCTTTGTTAGCGAGGTTGCCATCTTTTTCTCGGGTGCGCGACCAGCGCTTCCGATGGGAGTAGCCCCCGAGCCTGTAAATGAATATGAAATAGTTATGTATAGAGTGTAAAAAATGATGAGTCGAATACCGTACATGTCTTCGAGTTCTGAGAACATGATGTCGATGACTCTGATGATGTCATAGATAGAGGAGTTGACGATTTGGATGATGTCACAGAGGAGTGATACGTCTCAAACGTATCTATAATTTCTTATGTTCCATGCTACTTTTATGATGATACTCACATGTTTTATACACATTATATGTCATATTTATGCGTTTTCCGGAACTAACCTATTGACGATAGGCCGAAGGGCCGATTCTGTTGTTTTCTGCTGTTTTTGGTTTCAGAAATCCTAGTAAGGAAATATTCTCGGAATCGGACGAAATCAACGCCCAGCATCTTAGAAATCCACGAAGCTTCCAAAACACCCGAGAGCCACCAGAGGGGAGCCCTGGTGGGCCCACACATGGGGTCGGCGCGGCCAAGGAGCCAGGCGCGCCGCCCTACTGTGTGGTGGCCCCGTCAGCCTTCCGACTCCGCCTCTTCGCCTATTTAAAGGTCCCTGACCTAAATCTTCGAGACGGAAAAGCCACGGTACGAGAAACCTTCCGAGCCGCCGCCATCGCGAAGCCAAGATCCGGGGGACAGGAGTCTCCGTTCCGGCACGCCGCCGGGACGGGGAAGTGCCCCTGGAAGGCTCCTCCATCGACACCACCGCCATCTTCATCAACGCTGCTGTCTCCCATGAGGAGGGAGTAGTTCTCCATCGAGGCTCGGGGCTGTACCGGTAGCTATGTGGTTAATCTCTCTCCTATGTACTTCAATACAATGATCTCATGAGCTGCCTTACATGATTGAGATTCATATGAGTTTTGTATCACTATTCATCTATGTGTTACTCTAGTGATGTTATTAAAGTAGTCTATTCCTCCTCCATGGTGTAAAGGTGACAGTGTATGCATCATGTAGTACTTGACGTAGGTTATGATTGTAATCTTTTGTAGATTATGAAGTTAATTATTGCTATGATAGTATTGATGTGATCTATTCCTCCTTCATAGTGTGATGGTGACAGTGTGCATGCTATGTTAGTACTTGGTGTAATTGCAATGATCTATCATGCACTCTAAGGTTATTTAAATATGAACATTGAATGTTGTGGAGCTTGTTAACTCCGGCATTGAGGTGCTCTTGTAGCCCTACGTAATTAGTGGTGTTCATCATCCAACAAGAGAGTGTAGAGTGGTTTTATTATGTGATCAATATTGAGAGTGTCCACTAGTGAAAGTATGATCCCTAGGCCTTGTTTCCAAACATCGAAACTCCGTTTATTTATCGTTCCGTTGCATGTTTACTCGCTGCCATATTTTATTCAGATTGCTATTACCACTCATATACATCCATACTAATTGTATTTCACTATCTCTTCGCCGAACTAGTGCACCTATACATCTGACAAGTGTATTAGGTGTGTTGGGGACACAAGAGACTTCTTGTATCGTGATTGCAGGGTTGCTTGAGAGGGATATCTTTGACCTCTTCCTCCCTGAGTTCGATAAACCTTGGGTGATCCACTTAAGAGAAACTTGCTGCTGTTCTACAAACCCCTGCTCTTGGAGGCCCAACACTGTCTACAAGAATAGAAGCACCCGTAGACATCAAGGAGTCGATGATTCGGATGATATCCCAGAGGAGTCGATAATTCAGATGATATCCAGGAGGAGCCGATGATTTGGGTGATATCCTAGAGGAGTCGATAATTCAGATGATACCTAGGAGGAGCCGATGATTTGGGTGATATCCTGGAGGAGTTGATAATTCAGATCATACCCAGGAGGAGCCGATGATTTGGGTGATATCCTGGAGGAGTTGATAATTCAGATGATACCCAGGAGGAGCCGATGCTTTGGGTGATATCCTGGAGGAGTTAAGGGACCGTGAGCCCAGTCGAATCTTCAAGGGACCGTGAGCACAATCGAATCTTCAAGGGACCGTGAGGACAGTCGAATATTCAAGGGACCGTGAGCACAGTCGAATCTTCTAGGGACCGTGAGCACAGTCGAATCTTCAAGGGCCCGTGAGCACAGTCGAATCTTCAAGGGCCGTGAGCACAGTCGAATCTTCAAGGGACCGTGAGCACAGTCGAATCTTCAAGGGACCGTGAGCACAGTTGAATCTTCAAGGGACCGTGAGCACAGTCGAATCTTCAAGGGACCGTGAGCACAGTCGAATCTTCACGGGACCGTGAGCCCAGTCGAATCTTCAAGGGACCGTGAGCCCAGTCAAATCTTTTGTTTGTCGAAGGCAACTGAGGGATCAAGTCAGTTAGCTCGTTCGACGACCCCGTAGTAATCACAATTTTTGCAGAGTCGCTTTGTATGTTTTGGCGACAGCCCCCGAGCGAATCGAAGAAACTGTGCTTGCCGTCGACTCCGTCGCTTCTTTTGTACTTCTGTAGTTTAAAGTACCGGCATGTGTCTTTTTGTAAGTATGTGTATCCTTGCCATTTGCAGCACTCTCGCAGTCTTGAGGCTTTGGCAAAGGACAATTGTATATTTTTGTAAGTTCCGTTGATTACCATCCATTGAAGCACTCGTATTTTCAGAGGCTTTTAGATGGCAATTGTTACAAGTCCCGTTGATTACCATCCATTGCAGCACTCGTATTTTCAGAGGCTTTTAGATGGCAATTTCAGGTATAAAGAGTCTTCAAATCTTGCTTGAATTTCAGCGAACCAGCGCCCTCGTCAGGAGTAGTAAAAATAGTCGGAGATCTTCATGTCTTCTTGAATTCCAATGCTCCCGATGGGAGTAAACCAATAGTTTGAAAATACTCCAAGAGCCCCCGAGTAATTCCAGCGCTCCCGATAGGAGCGCATCGGGTCAATATTATATAATATGCTATCCATTGAATATTCCAGATGATGAATCCACCGACCCGAGAGTGCATCGGGAGAAGATATATCCAGAGTTGAAGAAGATAAATCCATTAATAATCATAGGTGATGAAGAAAATAAATCCACTGATCCGGGGAAAATAAATCCACCGAGTAATCGAGAGTACTGGAGGTAACGATGTAATGGCGCCTCCCCGATCATCGGGTGTGGCGAAGGGAAGAGGAACACTTAGTTCTGCAAGCGCAGTCGAAATAGTTGCGCGGCCAAAGATAATCCATGTGACGGCGCAGTCGAAATAGTTCCGCGGCCAGAGATAGTCCATGCGGCGGGCGCAGTCGAAATAATTGCGCCATCCAAGATAATCCACGCGGCGGGCGCAGTCGAAATAATTGCGCCATCAAAGAAAGTCCATGCCGGCGGACGCATTCGAAATAATTGCGCCATCAAAGAAAGTCCATGCCGGCGGACGCAGTCGAAATAATTGCGCCATCAAAGAAAGTCCATGCGGGGCCTGGCTGACGTGCCCAATGAAGAGGACGCTGTTGATATGGCCGATCCGCGGCGGGTGAGCATCCGAATATATTGAGTCCATAATGTCGGGTCTGTGACACGCAAGCCCCCGAGTACGGCAAGTGCGCGACAGCGGGCGCGGTCGACCGAACAGAGTAATCAAAGTTTTGCTTCAATCTGCAGTAATATTACTGCGCAAAAACCTGCGCGCAAATAATAGTACGAGCCAAAGAATATTTAACGAAAATAAATTTTGCATAATTAGAATTATCGAATTTGCTAAGTTTCAGTCAGCTGAAACTTATGTTATGTCTCAGTCGTTTTTTTGTCCGTTGGATCTTTACATGCATCAAGATTTGTGTCATCCCGCTTTTTGGCAGTCAGCCCGTTATGTTGTCTTGTTGGGCCCAGATTGTTGTTTTGGGTAGTTGTTGGGCTTTTTTTGTTGCCTACCGTTGCCTGTGTGGGTCCCGCTTGTCTGTCTCTCGTAGTTGTGAGCGTATCCATTCCCCTGTCTCACCGCTTTTCGTCTCCTATCCATCCATTCCCCTGTTCAAACCACGGAGCGAGACGACCGACGCAGAGGGAGAAGCAGGGGACGGGGAGCGAGGCGTTGCTGCCGTCGGTGGGGAGGCGTCTCCGGCGTCGGTGGGGAGGCGTCGCCGGCGTCGCAGGAGGGAGGCGTCGCCGCCGTCGCAGGAGGGAGGCGTCGCCGCCGTCGCTTGATGGAGGACTCGGCGGCGTCGCAGGAGGGAGGTTTCGCCGGCGATGAAGGATGGATGGGTTCGCCGCCTCGGAGGAGTGAGGCGTCTCCGGTGTTGGAGGCGGTCAGGATATCGACGGGGGAAGGTCAGGATATCTGCTGGTTTTTGTCTCTGTTTTTTGCTATTTGCTGACCAAATCTGGGTCTCTATTCGTCGAATCCCTATGTAACCAGCCTTGAATATCCTGTCTATATGATGATAGTAGTCGATTATGTTTGTTTTTTGAGCATTAAGGTTGGTTCATGGATAGATCCGGTAGTTTTGTGGTATGTTCGTGTGCGTTTTTCAGGATGGGATTTGTGTTTGCCTTGTTGTTTGTTCATGTCGTTTCACTTGCTATTTGAAACCTGGAAGGATTAGGGAGAAATTAGTTGTCCTCTTGTGTGGGTTCGTTGTGTAGTTGGTGCGAATTTCGTGGAGCCCTGTCTGGTAGTGTTTTTATAGTTTTTCAGAAGTGAAATTGGTTGGCTGTACTGCATGCCTAGTATACTGCTGTAATGAGTGTGAAGCTAATGCAGCTGATTTAACAACTGGGATGGGTTTGTGCACGATAGTCTGAAGCAGAAGTAGCTTTGCTGGTGTACTTCAACCCGGAATGCTGGCCTTTGGAGTATGACATGACCATCTATATTGCAGTTGTGAATTGAAGACTCGGACTCGTAGAAATTATCTTTTGTGCCCACTCTCGGTTTTTTTTTGAGCTATTGTACTGAACTCTGAAATGGTTGGATTAGTTTGTCATTGTTCATGTTGGAATTTGTTCATATCTCCCCTGCCCTCTTACATGTTATATGGTTTGTTATGGTCCATCGCAAATATTGCTCGCCCAATTCCCATACTCATCTGCAATTCCCATACCCATATCAATTCGCTAGGCTGTTTTTAAATTAGCCGTTGTTTCAGTTGACCATGTATTGCGAGACAAACGTCACTCGTCTCCCGGCGCCATGAAGCTATCCGAATACCTTCCTCCCTCACTACATCTCAGCAGATAACTCCGGTAGCTGGTCCTGTTTTTTAAGTTGCTTAATGATTGGATTAACATAGTTTCAATCTGCCTATAGTCATGTTTAATTGTGTAGTTGTCTTGAGTAATTGAAAGTAAAGTCAGTGGTGAGAACAAATAGTTTTAAACTGCTTTGGATGCGTGTATCCTAAATTTAGTTTGCAAGGTACTACCCTTTTGGTCATGTTTTTTCATCTTTTGTCTGATTCTTTTGCTAGTGATCATGGATACTGAAGTACAAATGGATTATTCATTTGATGGGAATTATATCAATGATGGCCATCAGAATGTTGCAGAAAGTGAAGTCAATCATTATGATTATGTGAGTGATGATAATTTGTCGCAGGAGATTATAAGGCTGGTATGATCTTTTTGATCTTTTTTTTGCTTTTTGCTCCTGTTGAAACTGAATTTGTTACTTTTGCTATTATATTTGGAGCTTCAATTTTTTATATCTGAGCATTCTCTTTTACTTTTTTTATAGATTATCAATAGTGTTCAAAAGAAAGAGAGACGTAATAGTGCTAAGAAGCAGAAGAGAAAGGTTAGTATTGTTCCTTTTCTGTGATTTTCTCATTTTGTATTTAATTTTCATGTGTTTTCTTTTGTTTCATAGTCCTAACTTTGGATTGGCATGTATATAATTATCTCAATTGCAACTCGTGTCACAACTGTCCATATTTATATATTACTTGCAACCTTAGTCACAACTCGTATTGGCATCTATAAACTTAGTGCTTTTTATCAAGTTGTTTTTGTCAAATAATACGCCAGTTGCAACGACGATTGCAATTGACGTATACCTGAAGCCCTAGTGATAGCTAGCATTTTTCCTTTTTTTGACCATGCAGCCCTAGTGCATTTTTAGGACACAAGTATTTTTTGGAGGTGCATTTTTAGGACACAAGTGTGCCAGTGATGAGTTAGTTTTGTAGCCCTAGCCGAAACTAACATATTTTTTTGACATTACAATTGCAGCACTATATGCAACTGAAGTAATATTATTTTTAGTTCTTTACATGTTTTTTGTCTAGTTGCAACTTTAGTTGGAATTGCTCCTTTTTACATAGTCAATTATGCAAATTGCAACCTTAGTTGCAACTATATCACTAGTTAGATTAATCAATTGATTAGGAAGCCGTCTAGTTGCAACCCTACTCGCAACTGCCTTTTATTGAAATTCTTATGTCGATTTCAAGCATAGTTGCAAATCCTTTTTTGATTTTCCACCAAGCATTGCATACCAAGTTTCAATACCGGTCGAACTCAAGTTCCGATACTTTTTGTCTAGTAGGAAATCAAAATGAGTGTTATGCCGCTTTCAAAATTACTTGCAACTCCCTTTTTCTCTCTCGTTAAGTTTCAAACGAGTCATAACCTATGAATTTCTCGAGTTGCAACTCAAGTTGCGACCGATAGTGTGAGTTGCAAGTTTCAACCACACTTGCAAATGAGTCAGGACTATAGCTTTTTGTAGTTGCACTTTTGCAATTTAGTGTGTACTTCGTTGTTTAATTTTATACGACATCGCTTCTCACTTCTTATTAGTTCCGTCGATTCTCACTTCTTCCTTTTTATGTTTCTTTATTTTGGTAGAGGTATAATTTTGCAAGATCTGAAGTTAATGGCGATGAAGCGTGATAATGAGTTAAAAGCTTATAGCAGATGCAAGTATCTCGTTCTTAAACAAAGTGTTAAGAGCAGCTTCGTTCTAATAGCAACTATGTGCGTCTTGTCAATTGGATGGGTTTTGGCGAGGTTCTGAATATGGATGATTGTTGCGTGCCAAGGGCGTTTGTTCAATGGGTTGCAGACAATGTTTCTTGTTCTGATGAAGCTATTCAACTTGGCTCCAAATCAATCAAGTTGTCACCTGAGCGAGCTTGTTGATACTTTTGGAACTCCTTCTGGTGAAATCCTTGTTGATAGTGATGAAGAATTAGGAAAAGCTGCTTTTCTTGCTCTCTTTGGCCTTATTGATGTTCCTTCAATCAAATTCTTTGGGAAAAAAATTCTGTCTAAGGAGGTTCTCCCCGATGATGTTTTTTGCCGTTGTTTCATGGCGGTTTGTTTAGGAACTCTCTTCTGTCCAAACTCAAACACAAAAATTAGTACCAAGTACATGGGAGCTCTAGTAGTTGTTGATAGAATAAAAGATCGCAACTGGTCCAAGTTTATTCATGAGTGGATGATGATTTACATCAGGAAGTACCAGAATGACCCACTTAATGCAAAACAACTGAATCGAACTCTTGGTGGATGTATTTATCTTTTAGCGGTATGATTATTCTTGTCTTATTTTTAGTTTGTTAGTTTTCTATGAGCCACTTAGTTTGTTAGTTCTTTTTCATAACTAATTTTGGTTTGGTTTTTCCAGATTCGTTGTCTTGATTTTGTGGACTTCAGTCCAATTCATATACCGTCAACATTGCCAAGAATCAGAATCTGGAAAGGGAATTTAATTAAAGTCTTGGGTGACATGTTCATTGGCACTAATGGAAAATACGGCGCATATCCAAGTAAGTTATCTCTTTTCTTTTTTTCCTTATTATTCTTTTTTATCAGTAATGCTTATGTTTTATCAGGAATAATAACCTTTTATATCATTTCTTAGATCAAGGATATATCTGAAACATGTTACTCAACAAATACCAACAGTACAAGTGAGTTTGCATGGTCCAATGAAATTATGAACCAGTCATTACATGCAGCTCTTGGTGGTCTTGTTAACAACAAGGTACCCATAGCACATTAGTTTATATTATTATTTAAATGTCCCTTTTTTTATAACTTTTCTGAATTGTTGGTACATTTTCTTTTCTTCAGCTTGAAGGAAGATATTTCTTCTTCATTCATAAGTATCATGAAAGATGAAGAAAATAGTTTTTGTATGAAAGCTCAAGAGCTAGTTGTTAAAGTGGTTCAAGCTTTTCAATCAAATAACTTTGGATCCCAGGATACTTTGAAGTTGAATTGTTCCGATGATGGCTCTGAGAAAACTGCAATAGATTCTCGCACTACCGAAAAGTTGCCATCTAGTGACCAAGAAATAGCTAGCGATGGTAAATTTTTTGTCATTTCTAATTAGCATGTATTCATTTTTCTTTCTTTTTGGATCATTGATTCCTGTAAATAATAACTTCATTTTTATCTCGTTAAGAGTAACATCATTTTTTATCTCGTTTTGGATCTGTATAGAGGGTGCTTTATATCATAGGAAAAGGAGACGAATAGTATTGAATAATACTTCACAGCATTCAAGTAATTCCCAAACAGGCAACATGAGTC
The DNA here is from genome assembly GCF_022539505.1 of Lolium rigidum. NCBI lineage: Eukaryota > Viridiplantae > Streptophyta > Magnoliopsida > Poales > Poaceae > Lolium > Lolium rigidum. The sequence goes on along the minus strand of NC_061512.1, from coordinate 185,178,337 downwards.
TTGAGGAAAACAATGTACCATTCAAGGTAGAATGGCAAATGAAAACTAGTTCAAAGCATTTTTTTGGAGTGTCTCTTATATACTCTCCTTTTTGATTGTTTTCTCTTATATCTTTTGAAGGATATACCTGGAAATGCAAATATTGTGTCCCAACCTGTTCACTCGAGCAAGTCTTGGATATATGCTGCCCGCAAATATTAATTCACGAGAGCATCAATTGATGATGATTTATCTTCTCGACAAGTTAACGAGACCCACTCAAAAAGTTTGTGTAAAAGAAGGTAGATTTCAAATCTTCAATAGTTATTTTCAATTTATTTTTCCATCGATTATTGATAATATCATTTTGTTTTTTTCACGAAGTTTTCTCTTAATCCACTCGTTTTTCTTTGTTTTTGTTCGATAACGTCGATAAAGATGGATTTGAATAAAAAATGTATTGAACAAGAACAAGAAGAATTCAATGGATTCAACACAACTAATATTGAGCAGGTAAAATTATACGAGTCCCACACCCGTTTCAAAGGTATTCAACTTGTCATCTGTTTAATATTCACAATAGGAATTGTCAATTCAAGCTCCCGTGGAAAGACTTTTTTCCCCTTGCTGGCTCTATTTTCACTTTGTCTTTTTGTCCCATGTTGTTGTTGATTTCCCATAGCAGGACATTAATATTCTATTCATACCATCTGAACACTCAGCTTTTAATGTTTTTATTATTAAATAAGTGTTCTAGAATTGGATTTGTACTTTATTTTTGTATATGAAATTTGTGTGGCGTCATTAACGAAGTATACTTCTTTATTATAATTACAGCATACTTCACACCAACTAAAACACCGTGGCATCCTTCAAGAAAACAAGGATCAAAAAGAGGCGAAGCAGATCAATGGATGTTGATGCTCTCAATATCCAGAACTTTGGTACTTGTTTTTTGTTTTAGTATTGTTTTTTATTAGCTAAAAACCATTTGTTTAATTGATTTTACTTCATATATCATTAGGTTTTTATCATTGCTCCGAATGCTTATACCGAAACACATATTTTGCGAGAGAATAGAGGAGAATATCTAGAGATTGCACGACACAAGTACTATTGGAATGACACTCGGAATATCATTTAGGTTGTTAGAAGATGAGGATGACATGGGAAAATCAATTCAAGAGCCTGAATTGTTTCGTCCAATTGGTATGAATGATTACACATATAACAAGCAGATTGAGGTAAATTTGTAGAGCCATATTTATCATTTTTAAGTCTGTTTTTCTTACATTTTTATATGTTTTGTAATATAGTTTTTTCTCATCATTCCGCAATTTCACAAGTTAGCTATATTGAACCGCAAGAAGAATTTGAGCAAGCACATGTTCAATCAAACAAACTGACACTCATTCTCGTTACCAAGATAGATAGTACACCGTGAGGTGCAAATCTACTTGCGCATTTTTTCCAGTTAACTTGTATTAATTGTTGTCTCATATATTTATGTTGTTTTAAATTATATTATTTTTGTCATCGAGAATTGACACTTCCGAATGTGACACTACCATTCAATGTGCACAAAATCAGCCTAGTGTTACTGGTCTTACCAACTCCCCAAGATGGCCATCCAAATTGGGTCATGATTTTATAGATCTTGTAAGTTGTGTTTTACTTTTGTTCTTTTAAAGAGCAAATTTTGTTTTTCTAAGTATTTTACTTTTGCTTTTTTTCTCTTGTTTCTAGGTTTCGCCGAAACACATGACAGAATATATAGATTCTGTGGATCAACATGATACTTCATATAAATCAACACCTGTGAGATTCTTGAACTTTCTTTTATGTCAATTATTCTAATTTAAAGATAATAGTGATTTTTTGATATATTCTTGCCTTTTTTCCTTTCTTTTCCTGCTATAATAATGCGAGCTTCAACAGAGCTTCAATTGTTGGCCGTAGGCTTTTTGAAGGGAATCAGAATTATGATTCCAGCTCGATGTGCAAGAGTCCTGTCAAGCAAATGTTGAACAACTTTGGCAAGGTATGCACATGATAAAATTCATGTCTTCTACTTTATTATCATTGCCATTTTTTAGTAACATGAGTTGAAAGCGCAAGACTAATCTGCCTAGTTGCAACTTGAATCGCAACTGCCAAAATAAGCCGCTTTCAACCGGTGTCGCAACCGATCGATTTATAGCCTTATTTATTTTTGACATGTATTTTACTTGCAACCTTAGTCACCACTTGGATTGGCATCTATAAACTTTAGTGCTTTTATTCAAATTTTTCTGTCAAATAAGTTGCAACTCATGTTGCAACTATCTTTATAATATGCACCTTTTTATCAACCTGAGCTTGCAAATACCAAAAACAAGCCAGTTGCAACCTATGTTGCAACTGATAGTTTTATATATTTTGCAGGCTTTTACTTGCAACCTTAGTCGCAACTCAGATTATCATTCCTTATATATTACTTGCAACCTTAGTGACAACTCAGATTATCTCAATTGCAACTCTTGTCGCAACTCGTCCGTCTTATATTACTTGCAACCTAGTCTCAACTCAGATTGGCATTCTGAATTGCAACTCATCTCGCAACTGTCCGTCTTTTATATATTACTTGCAACCTTATTCACAACTCGGATCGGCATCTATAAACTTATCTGAATTGCAACTCATGTCGCAACTGTCCGTATTTATATATTACTTGCAACCTTAATAGCAACCATTTGTCAAATAATATGCTTATTCAAGGGGGTTTGTCAAATAATATCTGATTGGCATCTATAAACTTAGCGCTTTATCAAGGGGGTTTGTCAAATAATATGCCAGTTGCAACAACAGTTGTAATTGAGCTTAACCTGCAGCACGTAGTGACAACTAGCATTTTTCCAAGCATAGTTTCAAGCATAGTTGGAACACTGGTAGAACTCAAGTTCCAATTCAAAATGAGTGTTATGTCAGTTTAAAATTTACTTGCCACTCCCTCCCTATTATCTCTGTTAAGTTTCAAAATGAGTCGCAACCTATGAATTCTTGAGTTGCAACTCAAGTTGCAACAACTCTTGTAACTGAGTCACGAGTTGCAACCACACATGCAACTCGAGTCACGACTATAGCTTTTCTTAGTTGCACTTTGCAATTTAGTATGTACTTATGTTGTTTAATTTTGTAATTCAGGAGTCATTGTCACCAGAAGTTCAGATTTTGGGTGAAAAATCATTCAAAGAGAACTGCAATACTATGAATGATGAAGCAGAAAAGTTGTATAATACTAGCTTGTCACTTGGGAGTTCCTCATGGCATGAGAAAGAAAATGTGCTTCCGCAACGAATACCACAACGCAGAGCAAGTACATATGTTCACCTTTTGATTTTAACCCAAGCCCCGCAATGGCGTACAACCTTTTCAGCAGAAAAATTTGGGAAGCCGTCACTTCTCCGTGTGATGTAGAACCCGATAGATTGTAAGTTTATCTATATAATTTTTTTTTATATTTTTATTGAGTTTTGCAGTCTCTAAACAAGTTACTTTGATTTTTAATGTCTTGCAGGATATGGGCAATTAACATTGATAATATAAGAGTATCCATGTTGCAGTTAGGAAACTCAATGAAAGTAAACGGTTGGGTTGAGGCTTGGCTAATGAATGCATTCTGTCGCAAATTATTCAAAGACAAGCATCCTAGAAAATCTAACAAGCATTTCTTCTTCAATACTACTTCGGTAAGTCTATTTTGCTGAAACTAGTATTTGTTTTTCAGTTTACTTGTACAAGAGTAAATCATTTATGATTCGAGTTTTCTATATCTTAAACAGGATTATCTTCTTGAAAAATGGAAAAATGAAGAAACTAGGATAATTTGGAAACGAAAGCAGTAGAATCATTCACCTTATCAAATAAAGCCGGATCATTGCACTTGTCGGATGGGGTATTTTCTTGTTCTTCTATGATCCAATGATTCATTATCTCGTTGTTTCTATTATTCTAGTTTATCTAATTTTGTATTTTTATATGCTTGCAGCTGTATTTCCCTAGTGTGTTTGATGATCATTGGTTCGTGTTCATGGTTGACATCAAATATCGCAACTTCATATTCCTAGATTCATATTATTCTCAACAATCTAGTTATCAGAAGAAAGTTGCAAACTTGCTGGTAATAACAAATTTCTTTTGTAGTTTCTTTTTTGTAATCCTTTCTTGAATTTTGCCTCTTGCTAGTAATACCTATCATTGTTTTTGTGCATGAAACAGATTAAAAACTTCAAGGCAACCTGGAACGAGGCCGGCCTAAAGAATTTGGACTTCAACGGTTTTGGAGTAGCATATCCAAATGTACCTAAGCAAAAGAATGGGTATGCATTGTTTTTTCCTGTGGCACTTTCTTCGATTCCTTTTTATGCATTTTTAGATGTTGTGCTTCTATTCACCTTGTCTTTTATTTGTCTGTCTTCCCCACAGAAATGATTGTGGAATTTTCAGCATGAAGTATCTGGAACTCTTTACTGCTAGAAATCCTGCTCAGTGCTCATTTTCTCATTTGGACATCACGGCGTTTCGTATGAAATATGCTCATGACATATTTATGTGTGACTACAATGTTGAGAATGATGCAAAAAATTTAGCCGTTCAGTTTTGTTCATAGGTATAGTGTTATATTTTTAGGTGTATATTACAATTGTTTGCTAATGAATTTTCTCATAACTAAATTTATTTGTGTTTGTGGTATTGTCAGGAGAAGAAAATCAAAAGAAGACATGAAAATGGTGAACAACAAACAAAGTTGCTCGAATAAGCTCGTGAATATACTACCAAAGTGACTACCCCAGATGCTTGAAATAGTTAATGATTTGTAGTTTGTTCCTTCTCTTCCGTAAATTCAAAGAGACGTGTATATAAGTACTGTCGCTCACGTTATCGGAGAACATGGCATGTTATCTCAGACCTTTTGAGTGTTATCGGAGAACAACGTTTTAGTGTCTTTGTTTCTTTCGAGTGTTATGAATGTCTTCTTTTTATTCAAATAGTTATGTTCATGGTGTGCTTTATATGTTTTTGACATTCACATTATCTGTGTTGTTTCAACTTTTTCTGGATATGCGGAAACAGCCTCTGGTTGTTTTACTTTCTTTTTCTATAAGTACCATGACAATCTGCATATTTTTCACTTTTCATAAGTAAAGACATGTATGACAAGCTTTTGTTAAGAAATGCGTAAGACATATCGGAATCCGACACAGAGAAGAAATGCGAAGCTTTTTTCCAGGTATGACTAGTACTATTACATTTATTTGCTCCAGTATCTCAGATTCATTGTTTAGAATCTACTTCACAACATCAATAAATAGCTAGAATCTTTTTCACACAAATCTCCAGCTTGCTTTTTTAGAGGCATGTTTTCCCCTGGCTTTTTGACGATGTCTTCTTCTTGTTGCCTGTTGATTTCACCTGGTTTCTCTTTTGTGTTTGCTTCTTTGTTGTATTCTCAAGCATCGCCTTACCTCGCAACAAAATGAAAATTCTCTAGGAATTAGTTTCTAAACATTATAAACATAGGAAATACTTTTATAATTGCTCTTTTTTAGCTAATTTTTTTTTACCCGCTGTTTTCTTGTTGTTTGGTTTTGACACTTTTCTCAAAAAATGACTTGGGTATGTGCCTCATTGTACATGTAGCAATGTTATGGTTATGTGAACCACGATGGCTGCATGTAATTTGATTTTTTGACATCAATTCTTCAACGAATGTCCTTTGTCGTTTAGAATTTTCTCGGACGTCCTTTCGAAGGAACAACATCGGGATCTTGTAGGTTATCCGGGAAACCATCTTTATGTTGCTCGTTCTCTTGGTTTTTGCTGTTCACTTGTTGCGGATGGTTGTTTGCCCTTTTCTCTTTTCTGGAATTCCGCAGTTTCATCTTCTTGAGTCATCTCATCTAGTCTGTCCTCTATCCTTTTGATTTCATCCAACAAGAACAAGTATTTCCTTTCAGTCACAGCTCCTTCAGAGGCAACATTGCAAAATTTCCTAGATAGCACGCAGTATCTCAGATGTTTGTTACTTGTTGTTAGATCTATTGGGATGGACTGCTTATCTCTCGATGTATTTTCTATCTTTTGGCCTCCACCTACCGATGTAATACTTTTCGTGAAGTTCGACAAGTTAAGGTGGATGAGGACCCTCGATATATGTGCACATATTATGCCATCCTTCTCAAACTTGCAGCATATGCGAGGCGAATTCTTCCGCTTGTAGGTTTACGAAACAAGGTACTTTCTCGGACCTGAAATCTTGCGATTGTAGCATAGGTGTCTTGTAGACCTCATACCTGACAAACTTTTGAACTTCCTGAACATGCAATTTTGTTGTGAACATTATTTGTTTTTGGAACCGATAGAATATCTTCCGGTTGTACATGCGACCAGCTTGAAGTTCTATCTCGCTACGCACCCAATAGTCCGGCTCTGTTATCCTTGTTACCGAATCTTGTTCTCTTTCCAATTCCTCTATGTTTTCGGATATTTTCCGGTACTCACCCAAGAAGCCGATAACACTATATGTAGACCCCACATTGTCTTTGAAGATTGCATTAGTTCCCTCACTTCTAGCGAGTTGAGTGAATGAAAGGTAAGAAGTTATGCTTGAAGTAAACGGGGACAAACTTCGCTCTGTTTTCCCACATAATTTTCAAGTATTTCGGGTGTCCAACATTGTATCCGGAAATCATCTCTCGGCCACAAATGCTCAAATTCAGCTATAGTCGATGAGTTGCGCGAATATCGAGAAATCTGCATGAAGGTTTGGTATTTTATCGAAGCTTCCTCCACACTTTTCTTCCGACTTTCTCTTGATATGGAAGAAGCAGTTTCTATGACAAGTTTGTTTGAAAACTTCATCTATTGCTTTTGCCATTGCAGCATCTTGATCTGTGATAATTGTTGCAGGATGCTTCCCTCCCATACATATGAGGAATTCCTCGAATAGCCACTCAAAGGTACTTGCTTGTTCATTATTGATTATTGCACAAGCAAATAGGCAGTTGTGGCCATGTCCTGTCACTCCGACAAAAGGAGCAAATGGGAGGTTATACTTGTTAGTCTTGAATGTTGTGTCGAAGCTAAGGCAATCACCGTATAAGTCATACATGTGTCGAGAAAATCCATCGTACCAAAATATGCATTTGACCTTGTTCCCTTCTCCAAGATCAAAATTATAGTAGAACCTTGGATCTTCTTCTTGCCTCTCGCCTAAAATAAGATAGAACTTTCATCATATCATTTGTGTTGTCTTCTAATCTGATTGCAGTCATGACATTGCTCACATATTTCTTGTTGTAAGGAACATTCTTTGGCTTTCCTCCTCGCAGGTATGTGAGTATTGCCATTATCTTTCGTGCTGGAAGCTTCACAGAAGTGAAAGTGCGAATGAAGAGCTTCTCTTGATCAGTCATATGTCTATGGGATGCCAGGAATTTGCTCTCATCGGGCGGCTTAACTCATGGTTGTGGTGCAACTCTAGGTTTGTGACAACCCACTTGTCTCCTTTTAGTGTAACCACCATTTTGGCTTTGCAACTCGAAACAGGATTTACATTTCTTCTCCTTTTTCTTGTTTTAGGTGGCGGTCCGTAACCAGCTCTCTGTTGGTTTCTCTCTTGTCTCTTCTTCTTCCTTTCCTCAATTACCTCAGGAGCAACTACTTTGCCAAACTTACTGCATGTGTAAGTTCTTCTCGTGCCAATAGCATTTCCAATATTTTTGCCTTTGTAGTTTCCCGCTTTCTTCACGGAGAATACACAAATTGAAGCATATTCATTGTAAAATTTGTAGGCTTCCTCTTCGATGTTAAATACCATGTTTAAGTGTGGAGCATGATGCCCAAGTAACTTCCGACTAGCTTGTAATGTCGCAACAACACTTTCATTTTCAAGGAAAATACGGATATCTTCTTGAGTTAGCTTCTCCACTCCTTCAGGCATGTCCATATCTACTTCTTCACCATCTTCATTATTGTGAGTTTCATTGTCGAAACTGTTTTTTTCCTCTGGAATATGCTGCTTATTATGTACTGGATCATTATTCTGATTTTCATTGTCATCGAATTGCCAATTGTAGTAGCTATCTGAACCATAATTCGGCAAATCTTCATTTCCAATATTTGTCTCATCTTCAGCTAATTCTTCATCCTCATCACCAAATACTCGGTTGCTCATAAGCTTCTTCTTCTTCTTGTACATCTAGGAGCGTAGGATCGGGAACTTGCATATCCGCCAGCTTATCATAAATGTCTTGTTCCGCACATTTTTTCAATTTTTGGTTATCTATAATATGCAACTAAAGATAATCCACAGCTAATTTGTAGTCACAGTTATCTTTTTACCTCCGAACCCATTCCCTCTTCCATTCCATTGAAATTGCTTTGTAAATAACTCGCAAATTTATATTTTTACAATAATAGTCGGTTTAAACAACCGGGAACTTTGTTATAACAACATTTTCCCTGCGCTATGTATGTTGCTTCTTACCTGTGATGTTGATGGTGCTTCGACAGACAACAACATTTCCGTGAAGGACATACCATTACCTTGTGATAAGGATATCTGCATTTTTAGTTTCAGATAAGTCACTAAATCCATCTGTCATCCCATTATCCCATATTTCAATGTTTTTTATGATCATATAATTATGTACTAAAGTTAGTATGGAACAACTTACAGCATAGTGATCTTCAAGGTCACCTTGTTCAGCTTCCTTTGAGTTGTAGTCATATGTCCATGTTGTCGTCTTAGTCTAAACATCAAGTTCATTAAAACATATGTTAGTTGACAAAGTTGAGTTGTAATTAATGTTTTGATATGTAGTTCGGAAAGTAAATCAAAGTAACTCTGCATGTTAACATAGTTGTTGTTCAAAGTATAGCTTGTCTGTGCGAGCTTCAGCTTTCTTTCCGCATGGAAAAATAATAGCCATATAATTCCAATTTATTCTCGCTCTTGTATATAGTATTGACAATTAATGCCGTAAATAAACAACTTTTTTGCTAGAAATAAAAACTACTGTGACACAACAAACTACTACTTATATAGTCTTGGAAATAATGCGAGAAGTAATCAATTTTGTTTGCTAGAAATAGAAACTATTGTCCACAAATTCGGCTTCTGTATTTGCTCTGAATTTGCTTTCTTCTGGCGGTGACTACTTTCTTGTTGGAATTGAGTTCCACATTGTCCTCTCCAATTTAGTGACAGTTTTTCCTCTGTGTCTTGTTATTACCTGCTTTTTTTTTGTTTTCAAATTTGTTTTTGTTATTCAACCTGCTCTAACCAACTATTATTACGTCTCTACAAATTCCGATAACAGCGATACAAAAGGATGCAACCTGCAGCGATGTTTTCTCGCTTCTCATGTAGGACGTGTTAGACAACGAAGATGCAATAGTCGGGTTAGCTATGTCATGATCATATTTTTCGCTTGCTTTCCGTGTTCGGCAAGTTGGGACACATCAATGTTTGTTTTACTTATAGTCGGGAGCTTCTTAACACAGTAACATTAGATCACTTGTTGCTGGTAAGGCTCAGTATATTTTGCTATGTTCAAATACTTCCGTCTGAAGAAGTGCAAATGCATTTTGGGTCGATATGTAGATGCTTTGCCGGTAAAATAAGTGTAGAACATGCAAATGTGAGGTATAATTATTAAATCATGAGCATAATTGGTCAGACATATGTACATGCTTGCATGTTTTGGGCACATGCTCAGGAGGAACATGAGCAAACCTGGATGCACATACCAGATTTTGAATGCAATGGACAAATTTTTGAATGCACGTACTCGAACTGGATGATGTATGTAGTCAATATTAACTTGTAGTCAATATAAATTGCAGGTACACGCATAACTTCTTTTTAGAGAGAGAGTTACCCGATTCAGTGCAGAAGGTGTTATAATTCTTGCTATCGCTTCTCGCAACTTCCAGGTATGGGTACTTTGGTATCCGGAATTGTATGCGGTGTTGGATTCATAACTCAGTATATAAGCTTTCATACAAATTTGCTTTTATAAAAATCTGCCTCCAAATTTGTATGCGAGTGTTGGATTCATGAGCCATTTTTGTTTGTGCTGTTTACTCGTGTCCCTATTATGAAATCAGCCTCCAAATTCGAATCTGTTGCAAATGAAATCAGCTATTAGTTCGAATCTGTTGCAATACTATCTTTTTCGACCTCTTTGTTGTTGATGCATCAGGTTTTAGCAAGGATCATCGACTGATGAAGGTTTGGGCAAGATTTTTGGGGAAAGAGTTTGGCAGAAAGTCAGATCGAAGAAGCCCAAGATTTTTGGGGAAAGGGTTTGGAGAATTTACCATGGTAAGCCTCGTCTCCTTTATCCATTGTTCTAGTTTTTTCATGAACTAGCTCCCCTCCGTCAGATCTGTTCATTCATTCTCCTTCCTGTAGTTTAGCTGGAGGTGGAAGAAAGGAAACGAATCTGGGAGTGGTTATCGTGTCTGTTTTCTCGTACTCGACAGGGATCTAGAAGTGGTTGATTTCGTGTGCTTCAAGTTGGGCTTCCTGTAGTTTAGTTGGGCTTTTTGGGCACAGCAAAAAGGTTTCAGAAACCTGAAGAAGCCCAAGAACAAAACTGGACAACAACCTGGAACAAAACTGGCCCAACAAGGACAACTGGACAACCCAGGTCAAACAGATTCAAAAGAAACGGGAATGACGTCAATTGACTGAGACATAGCTTATGTCTCAGTCGACTGAGCGTTAAAGACTCCCTAGAATTATAGCACCTGGAAACCGTGAACTGATCGCTCTTCTTTAAATCTTAAATCGTGTAGACTGTGCTTTGCATCGTCGTGCAGCTTCCGTCGACCACGCCGGTTTTGTTTTTCGCATGATATGCTCTTGATTGGGAGAGTGCATAATAGCAACGATGACAATCCTCGCCTATCAGTCTTCCAGGTATCCTTTGAACATGTGCAGCAGAAGAAAAACATGCACGCATGTGTCAGATCCAATCTTATACGTAAGGTAATCAATTGATATCATGATTAAGAAGAGAGAGAAAGAGATGGATTTGGTCATGGATGAAGGCTGCCGTGCATGAGTCGGTCTCTTTCAGAAAAAATAGCAATCCATCTGCAGCGGGTTGCTTGGTCACACGCGCGAGACTCAAAGCCCCGACGAAATCCAGCTTGGGTTGAGAGTTGCTTTTTCCAATTTCAATTCCCAAACTTTCTGTATAGTTGAACTGATCTGCGCTATTTTTATTGTCTTTTCCATTTCTTGATGCTTGAACCTTGGAACTTGGTCTAGGATGGACGCCTGCTATGTGGTTTGTTTCGTAGATATAGTCTTGGTCGGTCTTTACTGATTCGCTGTGTCTGGGAGCCGTTCCTAACGCGAGCAGATGCAATTTGTCGGCCATCCCGCTATTTGAGGTTGATAGCTTCGATAGACACGATCTAGATGAGTTTGTTGAAGACGAAAGATCTCGCCCAGATGACGAAATCCAGCGTCGCGATTTTCACAGACGGCGTCAATTGACGAGATGGTTTCTCGGCAATGCCCACCATGAGGGGCTTGGGTTTTAGAGAAAGGCGACGATGGAAGTTCCGGGAGTGAGGCGGTACATGACGTACACAGGTTCACGTCCCCGCGGTGGAGGATCGCTACGTCCTGCTAGCAATCCAGTATATGAAAATATGTGTACAGGGGGTCGCCATAGGCGGAGTTGTTAGATCTAGTCTAGTTCTAATCCGTGGGTTGCGATGTCTAGGCGTGTCGCCTCTATGATTTATGTTTCTGATTGTGCCTGTCCTAAGGGGTGCCCCTGCCTGGCTTTATATATCAGCCCAGTTAGGATTTACAAGAGTCCTAGTAGGATTCGTATTGGAGTCTTCTTTCCTTGTAGTCCAAGTTGATATTCCTTGTGGGTCCAGCTCATCGAGTCCTTGTGCTGGTCCATCTTCATAATTTGCATCGGGTATGGCAATGTCGAGTACCCGAAGGGTTATGCCCACATCAAACTCGTTGAGGTGGCACCTTGTTTTCCTGAAGGGAGGTAGAATTCCAGGTCGGCGGCATGCATATCCAGCATCTCCAAGGTAGAACTTAGCGTCAGAGATTTGCAACCCATCAGGCCTTGACAAGCTGTCGGCCAGGATGCTCGCATCATGAGCTGAACCCTCCCACCCAGCAAGCACGTAGGTGAACCTCATATCGAAATCCACAGCTGCTAGAACGTTCTGGCTCGTGTAGTGCTTCCTCCTGCGGAATGCTGCAGACATTGATCTCGGTACCTTTGCAGTGACATGAGTACCATCAATAGCCCCAATGCAATACTGTAAAAATATTAGCACACAATCATGTTTCTGACAGTAGCACACATCTGATAGGTACAAGGAACATGATTTCGTACTCACCCTGAAATAGGGGAACCACCTGTACCTGTTCTTGATCTTGGTTGGTGTGTTCATTGATGCTGGCTTGATCATTTCACCTCTGAGCTCCTGATGTCTACGCACGCTTCTTTTCTTGTAGACAGTGTTGGGCCTCCAAGAGCAGAGGTTTGTAGAACAGCAGCAAGTTTTCCTTAAGTGAATCACCCAAGGTTTATCGAACTCAGGGAGGTAGAGGTCAAAGATATCCCTCTCAAGCAACCCTGCAATTAAGATACAAGAAGTCTCTTGTGTCCCCAACACACCTAATACACTTGTCAGATGTATAGGTGCACTAGTTCGGCGAAGAGATAGTGAAATACAAGTAATATGGATGCTGGCAAGTAGTAATTGCAATCTGAAATAAAAATGGCAGCAAGCGAACATGTAACAGAACTTGTTGTAAACGGTGTTTCAATGCTTAGAAACAAGGCCTAGGGATCATACTTTCACTAGTGGACACTCTCAACAATGATCACATAACTGAATAAATAAATGCTACTCTTAAACACTCTCTTGTTGGATAACAAACACCATTCATTGTGTAGGGCTACAAAGCACACCTCAAGCCGGAGTAAACAAGCTCCACAACTTCACGGAGTTCATATTAAAGTAACCTCTAGAGTGCATAATAGACCGTTGCAATTTAGACCGAGTACTAACATAGCATACACACTATCACCAATAGCTACGAAAGGGGGAATAGATCACATCAATACTATCATAGTAATAGTTAACTTCATAATCTACAAGAGATTACAATCATAACCTACGCCAAGTACTACATGATGCACACATTGTCACCTTTACATCATGGAGGAGGAATAGAATACTTTAATAACATCACTAGAGTAGCACATAGATTAATAGTGATACAAAGCTCATGATCACATAAAGATCACATGGGAGAGAGAGATGAACCACTGCTGGCATGTAGTTGACGTGGGAGTTAGAAATCTTTGTGGTGTAACTTTTCTTCAGATCCCCGGCAACGGCGCCAGAAATTTAGCTTGATACGCGTACAGCACGCGTCCGTTGGGAACCCCAAGTGGAAGGTGTGATGCGTACAGCGAAGCAAGTTTCCCTCGCAAGAAACCAAGGTTTAATCGAACCAGTAGGAGTCAAGAAGCACGTCGAAGGTTGATGGCGGCGGGATGTAGTGCGGCGCAACACCGGGGATTCCGGCGCCAACGTGGAACCCGCACAACACAACCAAAGTACTTTGCCCCAACGAAACAGATGAGGTTGTCAATCTCACCGGCTTGCTGTAACAAAGGATTAGATGTATAGTGTGGATGATGATTGTTTGCGAAAAACGAGTAGAACAAGTATTGCAGTAGATTGTATTCGATGTAAAAGAATGGACCGGGGTCCACAGTTCACTAGAGGTGTCTCTCCCATAAGATAAATAGCATGTTGGGTGAACAAATTACAGTCGGGCAATTGACAAATAAAGCGAGCATAACAATGCACATACATGATATGATGAATATTGTGAGATTTAATTGGGCATTACGACAAAGTACATAGAGCGCTATCCAGCATGCATCTATGCCTAAAAAGTCCACCTTCAGGTTATCATCCGAACCCCTTCCAAGTATTAAGTTGCAAAACAACGAGACAATTGCATTAAGTATGGTGCGTAATGTAATCAATAACTACATCCTCGGACATAGCATCAATGTTTTATCCCTAGTGGCAACAAGCACATCCACAACCTTAGAACTTTCCGTCACTCGTCCCGCATTTAATGGAGGCATGAACCCACTATCGAGCATAAATACTCCCTCTTGGAGTTAAGAGCAAAAACTTGGCCGAGCCTCTACTAATAACGGAGAGCATGCAAGATCATAAACAACACATAGGTAATATATTGATAATCAACATAACATAGTATTCTCTATCCATCGGATCCCGACAAACACAACATATAGAATTACAGATAGATGATCTTGATCATGTTAGGCAGCTCACAAGATCCGACAATGAGGCACATGAGGAGAAGACAACCATCTAGCTACTGCTATGGACCCATAGTCCAGGGGTGAACTACTCACTCATCACTCCGGAGGCGACCATGGCGGTGAAGAGTCCTCCGGGAGATGATTCCCCTCTCCGGCAGGGTGCCGGAGGTGATCTCCAGAATCCCCCGAGATGGGATTGGCGGCGGCGGCGTCTCGGTAAGGTTTTCCGTATCGTGGCTCTCGGTACTGGGGGTTTCGCGACGAAGGCTTTAAGTAGGCGGAAGGGCAACGCGGGGGGCAACGCGGGGGGCCACACGAGGGCCCCACACGCCAGGGCCGCGCGGCCAGGGCCCAGGCCGCGCCGCCCTAGTGTGGCGCCACCTCGTGGCCCCACTTCGTCTCGCCCTTGGACTTCTGGAAGCTTCGTGCAAAAATAGGCCCCTGGGCGTTGATTTCGTCCAATTCCGAGAATATTTCCTTACTAGGATTTCTGAAACCAAAAACAGCAGAAAACAGCAACTGGCTCTTCGGCATCTCGTTAATAGGTTAGTGCCGGAAAATGCATAAATATGACATAAAGTATGCATAAAACATGTAGATATCATCAATAATGTGGCATGGAACATAAGAAATTATCGATACGTCGGAGACGTATCGGCATCCCCAAGCTTAGTTCTCGCTCGTCCCGAGCAGGTGAACGATAACAAAGATAATTTCGGAGTGACATGCCATCATAACCTTGATCATACTATTGTAAGCATATGTAATGAATGCAGCGATCAAAACAATGGTAATGACATGAGTAAACAAATGAATCATAAAGCAAAGACTTTTCATGAATAGTACTTTCAAGACAAGCATCAATAAGTCTTGCATAAGAGTTAACTCATAAAGCAATAAATCAAAGTAAAGGTATTGAAGCAACACAAAGGAAGATTAAGTTTCAGCGGTTTCTTTCAACTTATAACATGTATATCTCATGGATATTGTCAATGTAAAGTAATATAACAAGTGCAATATGCAAGTATGTAGGAATCAATGCACAGTTCCACACAAGTGTTTGCTTCTTGAGGTGGAGAGAGATAGGTGAACTGACTCAACATAAAAGTAAAAGAAAGGCCCTTCACAGAGGGAAGCATTGATTGCTATATTTGTGCTAGAGCTTTGGTTTTGAAAACAAGAAACAATTTTGTCAACGGTAGTAATAAAGCATATGTATCATGTAAATTATATCTTACAAGTTGCAAGCCTCATGCATAGTATACTAATAGTGCCCGCACCTTGTCCTAATTAGCTTGGATTACCGGGATCATCGCAATACACATGTTTTAACCAAGTGTCACAAAGGGGTACCTCCATGCCGCATGTACAAAGGTCTAAGGAGAAAGCTCGCATTTTGGATTTCTCGCTTTTGATTATTCTCAACTTAGACATCCATACCGGGACAACATGGACAACAGATAATGGACTCCTCTTTGATGCATAAGCATGTAGCAATAATTAATGTTCTCATATGAGATTGGAGATATATGTCCAAAACTGAAACTTCCACCATGATTCATGGCTTTAGTTAGCGGCCCAATGTTCTTCTCTAACAATATGCATGCTCTAACCATTAAAGTGGTAGATCTCCCTTACTTCAGACAAGACGGACATGCATAGCAACTCACATGATATTCAACAAAGAGTAGTTGATGGCGTCCCCGGAAAACATGGTTATCGCACAACAAGCAACTTAATAAGAGATAAAGTGCATAAGTACATATTCAATACCACAATAGTTTTTAGGCTATTTGTCCCATGAGCTATATATTGCAAAGGTAAAGAATGGAAATTTTAAAGTTAGCACTCAAGCAATTTACTTTGGAATGGCGGGGAAATACCATGTAGTAGGTAGATATGGTGGACACAAATGGCATAGTGGTTGGCTCAAGGATTTTGGATGCATGAGAAGTATTCCCTCTCGATACAAGGTTTAGGCTAGCAAGGTTATTTGAAACAAACACAAGGATGAACCGATGCAGCAAAACTCACATAAAAGACATATTGTAAACATTATAAGACTCTACACCGTCTTCCTTGTTGTTCAAACTCAATACTAGAAATTATCTAGACTTTAGAGAGACCAAATATGCAAACCAAATTTAGCAAGCTCTATGTATTTCTTCATTAATAGGTGCAAAGTATATGATGCAAGAGCTTAAACATGAGCACAACAATTGCCAAGTATCAAATTATTCAAGACATTTTAGAATTACTACATGTAGCATTTCCCGATTCTAACCATATAACAATTTAACGAAGAAGATTCAACCTTCGCCATGAATACTATGAGTAAAGCCTAAGAACATATTTGTCCATATGCAACAGCGGAGCGTGTCTCTCTCCCACACAATGAATGCTAGGATCCATTTTATTCAAACAAAATAAAAACAAAAACAAACCGACGCTCCAAGCAAAGCACATAAGATGTGATGGAATAAAAATATAGTTTCGGGGAGGAACTCGATAATGTTGTCGATGAAGAAGGGGATGCCTTGGGCATCCCCAAGCTTAGACGTTTGAGTCTTCTTAAAATATGCAGGGGTGAACCACCGGGGCATCCCCAAGCTTAGAGCTTTCACTCTC
This sequence comes from Lolium rigidum, assembly GCF_022539505.1. NCBI lineage: Eukaryota > Viridiplantae > Streptophyta > Magnoliopsida > Poales > Poaceae > Lolium > Lolium rigidum. The sequence continues at coordinate 185,161,319 of NC_061512.1, read as the reverse complement.
CTTGATCATATTGCATCATTTCCCTCTCTTGATCCTTGAAAACTTCCTCCACACCAAACTCGAAACAACTCATTAGAGGGTGATACGTCTCCAACGTATCTATAATTTCTTGTGTTCCATGCCACATTATTGATGTTATCTACATGTTTTATGCACACTTTATGTCATATTCGTGCATTTTCTGGAACTAACCTATTAACAAGATGCCGAAGTGCCTGTTGCTGTTTTCTCGTCGTTTTTGGTTTCAGAAATCCTAGTAAAGAAATATTCTCGGAATTGGACGAAATAAAAGCCCGGAGGCCTATTTTCTCACGAAGCTTCCGGAAGACCGAAGACGAGACGAAGAGGGGCCACGGGGGAGCCAAACCCTAGGGCGGCGCGGCCCCCCCCTTGGCCGCGCGGCCCCGTGGTGTGGGCCCCCCGTGCCGCCTCTTGACTTGCCCTTCCGCCTACAAATAGCCTCCGTGACGAAACCCCCAGTACCGAGAGCCACGATACGGAAAACATTACTGAGACGCCGTCGCCGCCGATCCCATCTCGGGGGATCCCGGAGATCGCCTCCGCACCCCGCCGGAGAGGGGAATCATCTCCCGGAGGACTCTACACCGCCATGGTCGCCTCCGGAGTGATGAGTGAGTAGTCTACCCCCGGACTATGGGTCCATAGCAAGTAGCTAGATGGTTGTCTTCTCCCCATTGTGCTATCATTGTCGGATCTTGTGAGCTGCCTATCATGATCAAGATCATCTATATGTAATTCTATATGTTGCGTTTGTTGGGATCCGATGAATAGAGAATACTTGTTATGTTGATTATCAAAGTTATGCTTATGTGTTGTTTATGATCTTGCATGCTCTCCGTTATTAGTAGATGCTCTGGCCAAGTAGATGCTTTTAACTCCAAGAGGGAGTACTTATGCTCGATAGTGGGTTCATGCTCGCATTGACACTCGGGACAGATGGATGCAAAGTTCTAAGGTTGTGTTGTGCTCGTTGCCACTAGGGATAAAACATTGATGCTATGTCTAAGGATGTAGTTGTTGATTACATTACGCACCATACTTAATGCAATTGTCCGTTGTTTAGCAACTTAATACTGGAGGGGGTTCGGATGATAAACTCGAAGGTGGACTTTTTAGGCATAGATGCGCTTGGATGGCGGTCTATGTACTTTGTCGTAATGCCCAATTAAATCTCACTATACTCATCATGATATGTATGTGCATGGTCATGCTCTCTTTATTTGTCAATTGCCCAACCGTAATTTGTTCACCCAACATGCTGTTCGTCTTATGGGAGAGACACCTCTAGTGAACTGTGGACCCCGGTCCAATTCTCTTTACCGAAATACAATCTACCGCAATACTTGTTTTTACTGTTTTCTCTCGCAAACAATCATCATCCACACAATACGGTTAATCCTTTGTTACAAGCAAGCCGGTGAGATTGACAACCTCACTCGTTTCGTTGGGGCAAAGTACTTTGGTTGTGTTGTGCAGGTTCCACGTTGGCGCCGGAATCTCCGGTGTTGCGCCGCACTACATCCCGCCGCCATCAACCTTCAACGTGCTTCTTGGCTCCTCCCGGTTCGATAAACCTTGGTTTCTTTCGAGGGAAAACTTGCCGCCGTGCGCATCATACCTTCCTCTTGGGGTTGCCCAACGAACGTGTGAAATACACGCCATCAAGCTCTTTTTCCGGCGCCGTTGCCGGGGAGATCAAGACACGCCGCAAGGGGAGTCTCCACTTCTCAATCTCTTTACTTTGTTTTTGTCTTGCTTTATTTTATTTACTACTTTGTTTGCTGCACTAAATCAAAATACAAAAAAATTAGTTGCTAGCTTTACTTTATTTACTGTTTTGTTTGCTATATCAAAAACACAAAAAAATTAGTTTACTTGCATTTACTTTATCTAGTTTGTTTTATTTACTATTGCTAAAATGAGTAATCCTGAAGTTGAAGTTCGTTCATTTAAGCAACAAGGGGGAGAATGTTTAAAAGATGCTTGGTATAGAATTAGTGATGCCCATAATAGGTGCACTAAGAAATACTCCACCACTATCCTACTCAGTGAATTTTTATGTTGGTATCTCTAGCTGGAATAGATATGTTCTTGATTGTCTCTCGGGAGGTAACTTCCTAGGTGCTCCCGCTTTAGAAGCTAGCTGCGTTATTGAGAGTTTATTTGGAACACCACCTGTTAATGAAACTAAAAGTGAAACCTCCCTTGAGGATGTTATGAAAAAATTGGAAACCATAGAGAAAAATTGTAGCGTTGAAACTAAATTGGAAATATTACTTGATAATACTCGATAAACTTGATAAAATCCTAGGAGGAATTAATGAAAGAATTGCTACTCTAGAAACTTGTGCTATCCATGATAATCAAACCCATAGAATTGGTAAACTTGAAGAAGCTATGAGAAAATTGGGTTCAACTTTTTCTTCTCTTAAATTTAATGAGAAAGCTTATGTGGGTAAGGAGCAAAAATTCATGTATGTCTCTAAGGTGCCTAAACCAAAGAATTACTATAGGCCTAAAATTGATAAAACTCCCAACACCGCTGGTAATGATGTTGATGCTTCATCTCTCGATGTTACTTGATACACACTTTCTGCGCCTAGCCGAAAGGCGTTAAAGAAAAGCGCTTATGGGAGACAACCCATGTTTTTACCTACAGTACTTTGTTTTTATTTTGTGTCTTGGAAGTTGTTTACTACTGTAGCAACCTCTCCTTATCTTAGTTTTGAGTTTTGTTGTGCCAAGTTAAGCCGTTGATAGAAAAGTAAGTACTAGATTTGGATTACTGCGCAGTTCCAGATTTCTTTGCTGTCACGAATCTGAGCCCACTGTCCTGCAGGAAGCTCAGAAAATTATGCCAATTTACGTGCATGATCCTCAGATATGTACGCAACTTTCATTCAATTTGAGAATTTTCATTTGAGCAAGTCTGGTGCCATTTTAAAATTCGTCAATACGAACTGTTCTGTTTTGACAGATTCTGCCTTTTATTTCGCATTGCCTCTTTCGCTATGTTGGATGAATTTCTTTGATCCACTAATGTCCAGTAGCATTATGCAATGTCCAGAAGTATTAAGAATGATTGTGTCACCTCTGAATATGTCAATTTATATTGTGCACTAACCCTCTAATGAGTTGTTTCGAGTTTGGTGTGGAGGAAGTTTTCAAGGATCAAGAGAGGAGTATGATACAACATGATCAAGGAGAGTGAAAGCTCTAAGCTTGGGGATGCACCCGGTGGTTCACCCCTGCATATATCAAGAAGACTCAAGCTGTCTAAGCTTGGGGATGCCCAAGGCATCCCCTTCTTCATCAACAAATTATCAGGTTCCTCCCCTGAAACTACATTTTTATTCGGCCACATCTTATGTGCTTTTTCTTGGAGCGTCGGTTTGTTTTTGTTTTTGTTTTGTTTGAATAAAAGGGATCCTAGCATTCACTTTATGGGAGAGATACACACTCCGCTGTAGCATATGGACAAATATGTCCTTGGTTTCTACTCATAGTATTCATGGCGAAGTTTCTCCTTCGTTAAATTGTTATATGGTTGGAATTGGAAAATGATACATGTAGTAATTGCTATAAATGTTTTGGGTAATGTGATACTTGGCAATTGTTGTGCTCATGTTTAAGCTCTTGCATCATATGCTTTGCACCCATTAATGAAGAAATACATAGAGCATGCTAAAATTTGGTTTGCATATTTGGTTTCTCTAAGGTCTAGATAATTTCTAGTATTAAGTTTGAACAACAAGGAAGACGGTGTAGAGTCTTATAATGCTTTCAATATGTCTTTTATGTGAGTTTTGCTGCACCGGTTCATCCTTGTGTTTGTTTCAAATAAGCCTTGCTAGCCTAAACCTTGTATCGAGAGGGAATACTTCTCATGCATCCAAAATACTTGAGCCAACCACTATGCCATTTGTGTCCACCATACCTACCTACTACATGGTATTTTCCCGCCATTCCAAAGTAAATTGCTTGAGTGCTACCTTTAAAATTCCATCATCCACCTTTGCAATATATAGCTCATGGGACAAATAGCTTAAAAACTATTGTGGTATTGAATATGTAATTATGCACTTTATCTCTTATTAAGTTGCTTGTTGTGCGATAACCATGTTTATCGGGGAACGCCATCAACTCATTGTTGAATTTCATGTGAGTTGCTATGCATGTTCGTCTTGTCTCGAAGTAAGGGCGATCTACACCGAGTTGAATGGTTTGAGCATGCATATTGTGAGAGAAGAACATTGGGCCGCTAACTAAAGCCATGATTCATGGTGGAAGTTTCAGTTTTGGACAAATATCCTCAAATCTCTAATGAGAAAAGAATTAATTGTTGTCAAATGCTTAAAGCATTAAAAGAGGAGTCCATTATCTCGTTGTCTATGTTGTCCCGGTATGGATGTCTAAGTTGAGAATAATCAAAAGCGAGAAATCCAAATGCGAGCTTTCTCCTTAGACCTTTGTACAGGCGGCATAGAGGTACCCCTTTGTGAAACTTGGTTAAAGCATATGTATTGCGGTGATAATCCCGGTAGTCCAAGCTAATTAGGACAAGGTGCGAGCACTATTAGTACACTATGCATGAGGCTTGCAACTTATAAGATATAATTTACATGATGCATATGCTTTATTACTACCGTTGACAAAATTGTTTCATGTTTTCAAAATCAAAGCTCTAGCACAAATATAGCAATCGATGCTTTTCCTCTATGAGGACCATTCTTTTACTTTCAATGTTGAGTCAGCTCACCTATTTCTCTCCACCTCAAGAAGCAAACACTTGTGTGAACTCGTGCATTGATTCCTACATACTTGCTTATTGCACTTATTATATTACTCTATGTTGACAATATCCATGAGATATACATGTTACAAGTTGAAAGCAACCGCTGAAACTTAATCTTCTTTTGTGTTGCTTCAATACCTTTACTTTGAATTATTGCTTTATGAGTTAACTCTTATGCAAGACTTATTGATGCTTGTCTTGAAGTGCTATTCATGAAAAGTCTTTGCTTTATGATTCACTTGTTTACTCATGTCATACACATTGTTTTGATCGCTGCATTCACTACATATGCTTTACAAATAGTATGATCAAGTTTATGATGGCATGTCACTCCGTAAATTATCTTTGTTATCGTTTTACCTCGCTCGGGACGAGCAGTAACTAAGCTTGGGGATGCCGATACGTCTCCAACGTATCGATAATTTCTTGTGTTCCATGCCACATTATTGATGTTATCTACATGTTTTATGCACACTTTATGTCATATTCGTGCATTTTCTCGGAACTAACCTATTAACAAGATGCCGAAGTGCCGCTGTCGTTTTCTCGCTGTTTTTGGTTTCGTAAATCCTAGTAAAGAAATATTCTCGGAATTGGACGAAATAAAAGCCCGGAGGCCTATTTTCTCACGAAGCTTCCGAAGACCGAAGACGAGACGAAGAGGGGCCACGGGGGAGCCAAACCCTAGGCGGCGCGGCCCCCCTTGGCCGCGCGGCCCCGTGGTGTGGGCCCCCCGTGCCGCCTCTCGACTTGCCCTTCCGCCTACAAATAGCCTCCGTGACGAAACCCCCAGCACCGAGAGCCACGATACGGAAAACATTACCGAGACGCCGTCGCCGCCGATCCCATCTCGGGGATCCCGGAGATCGCTCCCGCACCCTCGCCGGAGAGGGGAATCATCTCCCGGAGGACTCTACACCGCCATGGTCGCCTCCGGAGTGATGAGTGAGTAGTCTACCCCTGGACTATGGGTCCATAGCAAGTAGCTAGATGGTTGTCTTCTCCCCATTGTGCTATCATTGTCGGATCTTGTGAGCTGCCTATCATGATCAAGATCATCTATATGTAATTCTATATGTTGCGTTTGTTGGGATCCGATGAATAGAGAATACTTGTTATGTTGATTATCAAAGTTATGCTTATGTGTTGTTTATGATCTTGCATGCTCTCCGTTATTAGTAGATGCTCCGGCCAAGTAGATGCTTTTAACTCCAAGAGGGAGTACTTATGCTCGATAGTGGGTTCATGCCTCGCATTGACACTCGGGACAATGGACGTAAAGTTCTAAGGTTGTGTTGTGTCGTTGCCACTAGGGATAAAACATTGATGCTATGTCTAAGGATGTAGTTGTTGATTACATTACGCACCATACTTAATGCAATTGTCTCGTTGCTTAGCAACTTAATACCGGAGGGGGTTCGGATGATAACCTCGAAGGTGGACTTTTTAGGCATAGATGCGCTTGGATGGCGGTCTATGTACTTTGTCGTAATGCCCAATTAAATCTCACTATACTCATCATGATATGTATGTGCATGGTCATGCTCTCTTTATTTGTCAATTGCCCAACCGTAATTTGTTCACCCAACATGTTGTTCGTCTTATGGGAGAGACACCTCTAGTGAACTCGTGGACCCCGGTCCAATTCTCTTTACCGAAATACAATCTATCGCAATACTTGTTTTTACTGTTTTCTCTCGCAAACAATCATCTTCCACACAATACGGTTAATCCTTTGTTACAAAGCAAGCCGGTGAGATTGACAACCTCACCGTTTCGTTGGGGCAAAGTACTTTGGTTGTGTTGTGCAGGTTCCACGTTGGCGCCGAATCTCCGGTGTTGCGCCGCACTACATCCCGCCTCCATCAACCTTCAACGTGCTTCTTGGCTCCTCCTGGTTCGATAAACCTTGGTTTCTTTCTGAGGGAAAACTTGCTGCTGTGCGCATCATACCTTCCTCTTGGGGTTGCCCAACGAACGTGTGAAATACACGCCATCAGAGGGTTAGTGCACAATAAAAATTAACATGTTCAGAGGTGACATAATCATTCTTAACACTTCTGGACATTGCATAAAGCTACTGGACATTAATGGAGCAAAGAAATTCATCCACCATAGCAAAAGAGGCAATGCGAAATAAAAGGCAGAATCTGTCAAAACAGAACAGTCCGTAAAGATGGATTTTATTGAGGCACCAGACTTGCTCAAATGAAAATGCCCAAATTGAATGAAAGTTGCGTACATATCTGAGGATCACGCACGTAAATTGGCATATTTTTTTGAGCTACCTACAGAGAGGCAGGTCGAAATTCGTGACAGCAAAGAAATCTGTTTCTGCGCAGTAATCCAAATCTAGTATGAACCTTACTATCAAAGACTTTACTTGGCACAACAATGCACAAAACTAAGATAAGGAGAGATTGCTACAGTAGTAAACAACTTCCAAGACTCAAATATAAAATAAAAATACTGTAGTAAAAACATGGGTTGTCTCCCATAAGCGTTTTCTTTAACGCCTTTCAGCTAGGCGCAGAAAGTGTATATCAAGTGTTATCAAGAGATGATGCATCGACATTACCTTGGGCTTTAACCTTACCTTTCTTGTTCTTTTTCTTACTTTTTGGCTTAGGGAATATATGTCTACCCCCGGGTGTAGAGGTGAATTTTAGGGTGCCTTCTCCCATATCTATGACTGCTCCCAATAGTTTCAGCAGGGATCTTCCGAGTGTGATTTGTCATGTTCCTGCACATTCAATAACAAGGTAATCAATGGATATTGTTCTCCCAAGAATGGTTGTATGCACACCCACAGCTATTCCTTTAGGAATTATAACAGAGTTATCAATAAGAGTTATTCCTTCTCCCCCTTCAACAAATCCCCAAAGTTTCAAAGATTCATGAATACTCTTAGGCATTAGGCAAAATTCAGACATAATATCACAATTAGCATGAAGAGTTTGGTCACCGATAGCAATTTTAATAGTAGGATCCCATAATGAAGGTTCAGAGTTCACTAAAACTTGATCAAGACGGTTACGAACATATCCATAATTTTCATTCAAGCGAGATGCACTTGTCTCAAGAGTGTTTAATCTATTATAAATGCTAATAAGGGTTGAATCAAAGTTATTAGCTGAATCATGTGATGCAACCAACTTATTTATGGCATTAAAAGCTTGATCCCCATTGCAATGAAGGAAATCTCCTCCCACTACAGCATCCAAGGCATATCTATAGCGAATCATAAGACCAAAATAAAAATTACTAAGGAGCAAACTTAGAGTCATTTGAGGTTCAGTTTTACAATAAGAAGTAAAAATTCTGGACCAAGCATCTTTAAAACTCTCCTCATCCCCTTGTTTAAAAGTGAAGACTAATTCCTCAGGTGAAGAAGTAACAAGTGCAGAGCTAGACATGGTAACAAAAGTAAAATGCAAGTAACTAATTTTTTTGTGTTTTTGATATAGGGTGCAAGACAGTAAATAAAATAAAGCTAGCAACTAATTTTTTTGTGTTTTGATATAATGCAGCAAACAAAGTAGTAAATAAAATAAAGCAAGACAAAAACAAAGTAGAGAGATTGGATTGTGGAGACTCCCCTTGCAGCGTGTCTTGATCTCCCCGGCAACGGCGCCAGAAATTTACTTGCTGGCGTGTAGTTGACGTGGGAGTTAGAAATCTTTGTGGTGTAACTTTTCTTCAGATCCCCGGCAACGGCGCCAGAAATTTAGCTTGATACGCGTACAGCACGCGTCCGTTGGGAACCCCAAGTGGAAGGTGTGATGCGTACAGCAGCAAGTTTCCCTCAGTAAGAAACCAAGGTTTAATCGAACCAGTAGGAGTCAAGAAGCACGTCGAAGGTTGATGGCATGACTTGATTTCAGGTAAACAATGAGAACATATGTCTTTGGAAATAAACTCGTTAAATCTTTATTTCTAGCAGCAAAAAGGATCGTCTCTTCCGATCAAACTCCCATCCAAAAGTGGTGACTGCTGAATCGGTTATGCTTGATAAAACTTAATAGTAGTTAAATAAAATAATAAAAGAGAGCTACAAAAATCAGTACCTTGCTACCTGCCTGCCTGGACTAATTATTTCTAGGAATATTACCCATGAAGTTCATGTGTCTACGACCTTCGCAATGCAGAGCAGGCTTTGAGAGCAGTTCACGAATCAAATAAAAACAAGTTGTGTACACCTCACAATGAATATCACCAGTGAATGGCACCCAAGTTGTATTGATTATAATAGCATAATGTTACAATTGTCTAGGGTCCTAACATGACCATAATATCTTAATTGTTTTATCAACTTTTTACTAAAAAACAAAGATTGCTAGGTCAGTTAGAAACACCATAACTTTTTGTTGTTGCAGTGTACGTCTAGTGGTTCTGTAGTGAGATCTCTGCTAACAAGAAATAATCAATATTAAGTTTTCAGCTGTGTGACTTGTGTATGGACACAAAAACAGCATGAGCCAGTAGTTCATCCTCTTGCTTTTCAAAATAATGTATACCAAACTGTTGCGACAACATGAGCAGTAAACCTGCCATGCACATGGGTAGTAAATTAAAGTTATTCAAGTGGCCAACTTCCATGTGAAGTAAGAGAGAAAACATTAAACATGTAGCAAATAACCATTCTACCATGGATCCACTTCAGAAAATTTAGAGGAAAAAAGGACAATCACCATTCTTTGCAAGCCGATTGGATCTGCAACGGAGGCAGGACGGAAAGAGCACATGTGAGGACATAAGAGATGCTGCACATGAGAAGGAGGCAGTGCCATGGAACCGATTTGCAATGGAGATGATTTTTCGAAAACTTTGTGAATGCTTATGGCACCACGGCTTAGACACGCGCGAGCACCCACGCCGCACATGACTCCATGTGTGCAGCGGCCATCGCCCTGCCCTGATCCATCATTGTCTCCAATATGCAAATGCAATTGTAAATCATCAGTTCTACTGCTTTCAAAGGTTTTCAAATAATTCAAAAAATACCTTTCATTGAATACGGCTTTCCACAGAATCCTAAAGGGATCTTTGAGATCATAGAATAATCTAGTCAAACATAAACATAAACAGATGTTTTAAATAAAAAAATGGCACTTAAAAATTAAAATTGGAAACAATAAGAGAAAGGGGATAAATCACGAAGTACCATATGAATGCGAATACGACACTATCATCGCGATGAAGAAGATTGCCAATGCCTTGTATATACACCTCTTCAATATTTAGCAGGGGCATATGTATTCCTCGTTAGCAGTCATCAACATGATCATCTCCTCACAAGTGATGGGGGTTACCCCTGCACTTCCTATGATCACACCATTTGTAGTGCAGAGCAGGCCCTTGAGAGCAGTTCACGAAACAAATAATAGTAGTTCCAGAATATGTATGTAAAAGGATGAACCATGACATGTGAAGAAGGAGACCCAACTACCATGTTAGAGGATGTGGCCGCGATGCCGTTCTTGGAGGGGGGTGCGTGGTGGTACTGTTGGATTCTTGGAAGTTGGAAGGACAGACGCAAACAACGACCTAGAGGTAGACGTCGAGAACCTAGAGGGGAGCTGATCTGGTCCTGGAAGGCGAGGGAACATGCTTTATGGGTCACGACAGCGGTGACACTGAAACGAGGCGGCGGTCGTGTGGTGGTAGCACCGTGCGGATTTACGACGAGGTACAACAAGGAGGGGTAATGAAGGTGTCAGCATTCAAGGGAGCATCGAGACAGAGACATCGGTGGTTTTTGGATTGGTCACGAGTCCGAGCTCCGAGGGGGGGCGTCAATGGCGACCTCGAGGAGGCAGTAGTGAATGGGCAGCACGTCGAGGTTGCCGCGTGAGCGCCGACCCGTCGAGCGTGTCGGTCTGGGAGCGCATCGGAGGTGGGCGCGGGTGCTTCAATGGAGAGCTTGCTTGAGGCAGCGGCCGTGGGATGGCTATGACGCCAGCACTGAGGAGGATTGAAATCACCTCTCCCTCACCTTGGCATTAGGGGAGCGTTGATGGACTGATTGTAGATCAGAATGAGAGTATATGCCGTAGAGGTGGAGGCTGTTTTTTAGTTAATTTGTTACGATCTGTTTGGTAGCTCGAAGGATGCGAGAAAAAGGGAGATTGGCTCTTACGATAAGAACGGATTGGTGCGCACTGGTTGTTTGTTGCTGAAGTCCAGGAATAAAAAAGCGGGGTGGCAAATCTTTGCGTGACACCAGGCATACGCAGCTTATATATATACACTGGTGTGGTAGCAACAAGATCGAGTATGTGAGATTTTGTAAGCTTTGGTGGTGTGGTGCTATGGCTGCACGCCACATGCATGGGGTGTGTAGGAGATATGGAACTTAGCCCGTTGCATGCGATGTTGCCACTGCTGATCAGCTTTGTGATCTAGATATATCCGCCGATTGGAGTTGTCAACCCGGTGTTTTCTTATTAAGGCGGCCGAATCGGTGCATAGAGAAAATTCCAAAAAAGAAAAAGAAAGAAAACATCAATATTGGGGCTAGAAATATTTAGTATTTTTGTTGAACGGGAACAACAATGGGAGCAAAGCAGAATATGGGTCCGTTTTCTTTTTTGGTTGTTCTCCGAGTTAAAGCGGTGGAGTTTTCTCGATACATTCCCACCGCTTTAACCCCTAGGTCATCCACCGCCATGATTTGATTTAGGGATGAGAATGTGACAACCTACCCCTTCATCGGTTTGACTTGACTGAAACAACTGGGAACTAAGAAAGGCAGAAATCCCGTAGAAACCGGCAAAGATCAAGAAAAAACTTAAGCAGACGCAGAACTGCCGGTAGCACCCGATTTCAACTCCAAAATAAATGGAAAAGTTGTAGAAACATTCCGCCTCTGGAGTGCCAACGGTGTCGATTTTAGATTGTACATGTTAATGATTTTATCTAAATAATTGTTCAAACATTACGTAGTTTGAATTTTGAAAAAATATAAACCTTATTCATTAGGGTAGCATGGCAACCTGTTATCCACAGAAATAGTGTACTTAGGTTAGTATGAAAGACACACCAACAAAGTTTTTCTAATCTAAAACTTCTTACGAAAGAAGTGCAGATTGCAAATGAGTGCAGTTGCAACTTAAGAATGGCCAAGAGATGAAATGATTGTGTGGTGCTGCCCAGTGAAAGCAAGGTGTTAGAATATACTAACTTTAGTTAGCTAATTGCATCTCCATCCTCTCATTCATCTCTATACCAGAACAATTAATTAGGCCCAGCCCTTCTATCATCGGCCTTGTTGAACTAATTACTTTCGTCTTTGTGCCACCTCAAAGAAGACATTTGATCATGGGCTTTTTTTTTTTGTGATGAGGCTAGTTTGAACTATGCTTTTTCTCCTTTCTACACCCCTCTTGACACAAGTTTCGCACATCCAGTTCTCTTATTAGAAACTCCCTATAGATATACTTCTTACTGACTGATTATGGCTTCCCTGACTAGAGAAGGAAATGTCGGGAGAAAAAAAAATACTTTTACTTAGTTACCCCTCCTGTAGCAGCAGTGGACAACTATCCACAATGGGTGAAAGCCCGACGAAGAAATGCCAACTACTTTTATTTTGTTAATTTAAAAAATAATGATTGTATAAAGTACTAAAAGCTTTCTCAAAACACGGGAATACAAAAAATAATGCAAAGATTTGAGTGGCATGCCTTTTCAATCCTATGTGATTAAATAATCTAGTACATGAATTTGTCTCAAGAAATGTTCGACAGCATATACAAAACAAATGTATTTGAGTGGGATGGAACATTTTGGTCAACATACCATGCACTCATTAGGGAAAAACCTCTTAGGATTTGAATCATATGAATCAAACGACATTCGGAGAGAAATTCCCAAGGATTATATGTCCTCTAAAAATAATGTAAAATTCTTTTGAATACATGGAGCTCTAACAGAAGTGTACCACTTAGGTACATAGACCAAATAACAACAGTAGCATAATTACAAATCTGTTGCAGTTAATTAGAACTTGCACAGGAGAGATCAAGGTGTTTCCTTTCATACTTGTGGATCTTTATTTTAGACAAGCACAGCTGATTGGATAAACTTCAGGTACACAACGGAGTTTGGGTCATGGCTTGGGCTTTGTTAGCTGGTTACCGGCGTGTTCGATGGGTTCTCTCGTGTTTCGCTGTGTCACTGCAAAGTCGGAGCTGCGGTGGAGTGCGTTCCTACGGCAATGATGACCGCGGGAATGATGACCGGCAACCGGTGACTTTTGGTGGAGGATTCGGCCCGCGCAAGTCCAACTAGGTCCTCTTGCGAAGCTCCACATCTGAGTCAGAGCTATCTCTCGTTGGCTGTGTGTGGCCGACTATTGGATTTTGGCCAAGTCGGTGTCGGTGCTTGTGCCCAATATAATCATGTTTCATGACAATATTGGTGCACTTGTATTGGTTTTTTGTTGGTTGCCCATTAATTAATCAGGCATCAGACATCTTCTTGTCTATTAATGAAAATGATACGTTAAGGAGCATCCGTTGTTAGCCAAGGCACGGGCTAGGCTACTCTGTTAAATTATTGAAGTTCTAGTTCTTTCTTCTGATCCAAGTTATAGGTTCTTCTTTTCGGGGAGAAATCGAGTTGTTAAGGTCGCATTTCACAAAAGCCAGCAGAATTTTGGGGATCAAACAGCCAGACTGAAAATTACATAGCCTACAACAGGTTGACGAAGTAGGCATGGTCGAACGAGGTGGAGTTGCTGCGACCAATAAGCGCTTGACAACTGCCTCAGCCCCCGTCAACTGTTCGAGATCCCGGTCACTGCTGGACGGAAAGGCAATCTCGCCGATAACGATTGGTGCACTTGTTTTGACTTTTGACCACATGTAATTCCCTCTATCAAGATACAAGCAAATGCGTCTAAGAAATGGACAACACACACGACAAACAATGATATGATATACTAACTCAAGAACATAAGCATGTTAAGCATGCTTCATCATAATATAGGAGTATCATACAGCAATATTGTTCCATCTAGGAGTAGGAACTTATTTACTCAAAACCTTGTGGCTTATCGGCATTGGCATTGGCCACGTCAGCAGCACTCCCATCCTTGTCCTCCAAGTTGAGCGCTGGCAATGGAGCTTGAGGTGCCGCCGCTCCCGCTGCCAAGGCTTCCGTCTCCTCATCACGCGCCGGTAACATGTGCAGGTGCCTGAGTTTGACGATTTTACTAAACCCGGTCCAAAAAAAGTGAAAAAGAGTTATTACCACAAAAGCAAAATAAAGAAAAAAATTGAGTCATCTTTTCTGAGAAAAGTCATGCGGCATTATTACAAGCTCCAGATCAAAAAACAAAGTTCTTGGTAGAAGTTAATTGCCATTGTAGCTTTTGAATTAACATGGGAAGGGAGCAAGATCGGCTCATTCTTCTACAGGGAAAAAAATGTCGGTTCGTTCAATTCAAATTGGCACACATAGTAAAATGATATAAGTAGAACCATACATTTTTCGCCGCTCTCTGGGTTCTTGCGGAGGTGCTAGTGCGTCTTGACGACAGTCCTTAAGTATTGAATGCTGTAAGGAAAAACATTAGGAGTAGAGTGTCATACATGCCAACAAATAAAATGTGGTTTTCGAAAAGGAAAGTGCTGGGCGTCCCCCGGGGGATCTGATTCCCCAGCCCCCGGGTCCCCAGCCGTCGGATCAACCATCAGGACGGTCAGATCTACATGTAGCAAAAAACCACCTCCGGCAGCAAAAAATCAACCCCGGCAGCAACTTCATGTAGCAAAAAACGGTTCGCTCATGAAATAAAAGAAAATGTCTAAACTCGCCGAAGTCTCGCCGGAGACCTCGCCGGAGAGCTCGTAGCAAAAAAAAATGCTATTGTAGCAAAAATGGTTATCGTTGGATACATCCATGGGGAACTCGCCATAGACCTCGCCGGAGACTCAACAAAAACCTCGCTGGAGACCTCGTAGCAAAAATATTTTGCAATTGTAGCAACATCGCAAAACAAAGTAGCAAAAAATTAATTCCTATGTTGCAAATCCACTAAACATATGGCGGCAAAAATCCCCAAAACACAATCCTGCATGTAGCAACATATAAAACCATTGGAAGCAACCCCGACCACGGTTGGTAGCATCGCCGTGTGTCGTTTGCAGCACTCCACAACATTGACCAATGTAGCATCATCGCCAACCTATAGTAGCACTGTCGTCAACCTATGGTAGCACCGCCAGTCTTCGTACGCAGCATCACATGAAAAGGAAAAAAGAGATGGATGTCATCATCAATGAAAATTAGGCTAATTGGCGTCCTAATTGGCATCCGGCCCGCCGGCAGCCATGGCCATCGCCACCTTGCTCTTCCAGGCAGCTCCTTTGTTGACGTCCCTGGACGCGCGCAGGGAAGGCGGAGCACGGTGTGGGCGCCGACGAGGACGCGGGGCGGCTGCGGGCAGGCGGCCGGCGACGAGGACGGGGTGGCAGCAGTAGGAGGAGGTCAGCAGAGGAGGCGCCCGACGGCGAGAGTGGGGCAGCTGCGGGAGGAGGAGGAGGTCGGGGGAGAAGGCGCCCGGCGACGAGGGTGAGGAAGCTGCAGGAGGAGGAGGTCGGGGGAGGCGGCGGCCGCGCATGGGAGGCGGATCTCTGCGGGAGGACTACGGCGCGGAAGCTGCGGGGGAGGCGGCCGGCGATGGCGGCGCGGCGGTAGGCGGCCGGCGATGAAAGCTGCGGGGGAGGCGGCCGGCGACGGCGGCGCGGCGGTAGGCGGCGGTCTCTCTGGTAGAAAAGTAGAACCGGGAAAGGCTGTAGGTAGAAGAAGAAGTAAAGAAAGGAAGGGAAAGCAACGTGGGGCCCACGCACGTGGACTTGTCCCCAGCAGTTTTCTTCCCCACGATGGATTGGATCGAACGGCCAGCAACCCGGAGGTTGCGCAGCGCGTGATCCTCCGGGGGATACCAATCATTTTCCTTCTGAAAAGCAAAGGGACGGACTGGGAAAGAGTTGCGCATGTCTTAGGCACGTACAGAGGTGAACTCGAAATGGTGACCTGAACTATTTCTCGCCGAGCTCTCCCAGTAGTCTGATGACTTTCTTTCGATCAGGATGAACTCCTCCGAGTCCCCAAAAATATTGCGGATCCCACTTGCGGGCGTCTCTTCCATCAGTTCTTCGCTCCTCCTGCAACAGATCATCCAAACGTTTCATTGGATTTGGTCGCAAACAACAGATTAAATCTCCCCAGAATTCGAATCTCTTGGAAGTGTTGTTCCGTAGAGGAAATTAGTCGAGATCAACATGTAAAAAAACATAGGGTTTTGCCCTAAAGACCAGTAACGAGAAGCAAGGATTGAATCGATCTGTTATAGGACCAGAAGAAATCTATCTTTAGCCAGAAATCACTGTACCTCCAAAACCAACGTCGATCGGCCCGTCAAGGATTGCAGCCGGCCGGCCGGTTGGAGATTAAGTAGTAGGGGTGCAACGAGGTAAAACGCGATCTAGCGGCGATGGTAGACTACCCCACTACGGGACAGACCGACTATATAGCCGCATCGCTGGGTCCGATTAGTTGGAACATATAGGCTTATGGGGTGCGTTGGTAAGTGCACGACACGTAAACCGGGAAGTAGAACTAGGATCAGATCGTATCACGTCACGGTACAAACATAATATCACACTGGTTGTAGAAAAGCAAATAAATATCAAACTCTCACACATACGCACATACATACAAAAAAAATCACTCCATCTGGACGCCTATTCTAATTTGGAAACTGCTGGGCATCCCCGGGGGATCTGATTGCCCAGCCTCCGGGTCCCCAGCTGCCGGATCAACCATTTTGACGGTTAGATTTGCATGTAGCAAAAAAACATCTTCCGGCAGCAAAAAATTACCCCCGGCAGCAAATGACTGAAGCAAAAAACGGTTCGTTCAGGGAAAAAAATAAAAAAGGCTGGGCTTGCCGGAGACCTCGCCGGAGACCACGTAGCAAACATATTACGCAGATGTAGCAAAACCGCAAATAAATTGTAGCAAATTTTTTTATTCATATGCTGCAAATCCTCTAAGACATCAACGGAGACATCGCCTGCAGCCGGCAGCAACGCCGTCCGAGGTTGCAGCAACTTCGTTCGTCCAGGACAGCAACGCCACAAGCTGCTAGTAGCAACGCCCCTATGCCTATGGTAGCAAAAAATCCACCCACCGCTGGTACTAATGTCGGACACCTTAAATAGCAAAATCGCCTTCGCAGGTAGCAACGCCGCAGGCCTAAGGCAGCAAACCTCCTAATGAAGCAGAGGAGCACGAGATGAAGGCGACGCTGGTAGCATCGGCGGCGACCGCCTGTAGCATCGACGCCCTCGGCTGGTAGCACTAGTGAAAGCCACTAGTAGCATCCCAAAATGGGTTACACAGCAGCGTCGTCGACCGCCGGTAGCAAGGGTGCCCACGGCAGGCAGCACTTCCACCGACGGGAGGCAGCAACGACGCCCTCGCAGGGCAGCACCTACGCCCACGGCGCGCAGCAACGACGGCCATCGGTAGTGGCTGCAAGGGAGGAGGTCGGCGAAGAGGGCGGTCGCAGAGGAGGCGGAGCTTGATGTAGCGACGGAGCAGGCCGTGGGGGCGGACGAGGGTGCATACGACCCATCGGTGGTCGTCGGGTCGGAGGTAGTGGGTCCGGCCGGAACTCCGCGATGAGGTCGACTTCCCTTGATGGCATCGAAGCGGAGAAGCACGTACGGCCATGGGCCGCGGCGGCGAGGCGCAATACACCTCTCCTATTCGCCGAGCCTAACGCGTGGCGGTGGCGGACGGCCATGGGCCGCGGCGGCGAGGCGCAGGACGCCTCTCCTATTCGCCAAGCCCGACGTGTGGCGGCGGCGGATGGCCATGGGTCGCGGCGGCGGACGGCCATGGGTCGCGGCAGCGAGGCGCATGATGCTGGTGGCGGCCGCCGGCCAGCGTCGTCGCCAGTCGGTAGAGCGTGCAGCAGCAGCGCCATTAATCGCGGCGTCCCGTCATCGTTTCCAAGGAGAAGAAAGAGTGGAGGAGGAAAGACGCGTGAGGATAAGGGTGGGCCCCAGCAGGACACGCGGCACGCAGCCAAGGCGGAGGTTGCAAACAGTCCGTCCCCCGGGGGAACACGATCATTTTCCTTCTAATTTTATCATGTTTTTCCTACCGCCAAATGCTATGCTACGGCCAGTCATAATTTTAATCAGCATTTGGAATTAAAATTAAAAGTTATATTTCCATCTACAATTTTAAGCACAACTTTGATGGTAAGACGAACGAGTTGCTTCGTCCAATCTCTTGCAGCAGTCTACGATGCATAAGATTACTATAACTAGCAGCACAACTGTCTAAAAATGGGCAAGTTATATTTATTGACATGACAAGTTTAATAACAGAGTTCCTTCGAATTTACAATGGGTCAACCAGAACAGTTGTTACAACATTATGAACACGTCACCGGTAGGATAGGTTCATGGTCCAAACAGTCCATTAAAGTCGGGACTGCCACTCAAAGAGACACTGAAAATATTACAGGATGATCGTGAAGAACGATGTAACAAGGGATTCTTCAGAGGATTTTGGTGGCAACCAACAAAGCACACTTGCTTTCTGCAAATCAGGATGCATCGGAAACCCAAGATTATACTGTGAGGCACTAGGGGTTTTCTTTTCCATCTTCGGGGAGAGATTTTTTATATAAAGGCTGGTAAAAGAACATAAATGATAAGTATAGCTGCAACAGATGGGTGAATGAACAAATACAGTAACAGAAAATGAACTCGATGCCATCCTCTTACCATTTGCTAGAAGTTCACTCTTGGTTGGAACCAAATTCTTTCCTTATGTCACTAAATGATACAGTTGCAGAACCCCTTCTCTTAGCTTTTTGCTGCGATGAATGCTCCTTCCAGCCAGTCATGTAAATTACCTGCACAAAGCAAGTACTCTTCCATTTCAACATAAAGAGCATATATGTTACTAGCGTTCAGAGTAAGGTGGCCTAAAAGCAGCTAAAAGTAGAGAAAAAGTAGTATGAAGTAGTCCCAGCTGCATTTATTTAGCTTTGGAAATGGTGAGTTGGGCATGCACTCCCTTCTCAGCTTTACTCCCCACTTTTCTAGGTAGTCTTGTGTGGTAAAAATTGGTTGCCTATGCATGCGTACAGCTGAACGCAGTTATATGTACTGCAGGTAAGACGGGAAAATTTGATTTGGTTGCACATTGGTATCTCCACACGCCTTATAAAACAAAAAACAAAAGTGATGGATTGTATGCGCTCTACAATATGAAATGGATAACAAACTCTGAATGTGTTGAACATTTTCAACGAGGGAGGTCACAATTACTACCCTTTATTTAGTCAAGTTGAATGAGAAGAGAAATTATTTAATCACTGTCAAGTTGAAATTCTCTGCTCTTCCTTACAAAAAATTGTAATCTTAAACAGTACCAAACCTGAAAGGTAGCTGGAATGGTTCCATCTTCTAACCCAAACATTGACTGGTATATGGCTGCAGTAGCCAGTGCTGTATCTCTCTTTAATATCTGGCAATAGAAAACCAGTGTAAATTCAATTACCCTGTTAATAAATTAATTAAAAATAGCTAATAAAAAATTCAGTCATCATTATATTAGAAAGGCTTACAGGGCTTCTTTGGAAGAGAGCATTCGTTTCTGCCATTGCTCTAAGATGTTCCACAAGTTCCAGAGCTAATTGATAAAAAGTAATAAAAACTGTCAGGACGAATAAGCAACTTGCTGAATAGGAAAATATCATTTTGAGGCGTTTAACACAATAACATATTACATGCTTCTTGAATATAAAATAAATTTATCAGACAACCTATTCCTAATTGTATATGAATAACACAAACTGACAAAAGTGACCCTTATTATCACAGTCACAGGAATGTTGTAAATAGGATGCTCGTTCCATCTTGACTATATTGTAAAAATATATACACTAATTAGAAAATTAAGAGTTCTGGTACGCACCACTATTGTACTTGACTGTATACCGATCTACATCAACACCAGGAAGGGCGAAGCCTGCCCTTGACAAAAGATTTCCTGCATCACGGACCTTAAGTGTACAACCCAATGTCACCATTAGAACCAGGAGACAACTAATGGGTCAACGTAAAGATTAAACTTTGCAACTATGGTCCAGTCTCATGGAAGGAATTTTACCATCTAATTTTACAATACGACAAGCTAATCAACAGAAACTTATAGGATGCATGAACAAATCTCATTTGGACAAAATTTCAGATCATAAAGGAACCATACTTGTGCTAAAGGGGACATTCGAGGACTGATGCCTCCCTCGCGTTCCATTTGAGCAATAGTGCATGCAATTCTTAGTTCCCTGACCATATCCAGGAAAAAGCAAGTCAGGCAAGAAACTGGAAAATATCGATAAATGGTAAATTTTAAGATTGTAACTTCAGAGTCTCTCCACCAAGAATCGCTGCAAGAAAAAGGCCATCAGGCTTCAACGCCAACCTACACTGCCATCAAAGGACAGCCAATTATCCTCAGTTCAGAAATTTCAGCGCTAGATAACTGAATGTTACAAAAAAATATCAACAAAATGGCTTCATTGTTTTCTAAAAAGTTACCTGTATCATTGCTCCAGGTAGATCATTGGTTCAATGAAGCCCAAGACAGCTCATTATCAAATCCTGAGAGCTTCAGAAACAAAGAACCGCGTTAACATTAGACTAGACAATGCAAGATCACAATTTGTCTTGTCGCTTAAACTTTGTCTTCGAAAATCAGACGCTCACACCTAAAATCTACTCCCTCCGTTCCATATTAGTTGTCACTGATTTAGTAGAAAGTTGTCCATTAATATGGAACGGAGGGAGTACAATTGACTCTTTCAATCATGAGCATAAGCAGACTATACATTGACAATATGCCTCTTAATTCCTATAAAGGGGGATATATTCATTAGCTTTGACTGGATCTGGAGAAAGTATGTGGCTTCAGTGCAGTTTTACTTATGCAATACGCAAATGAAACAAAAAAAAAAGACTGAAAGCTAAGCATTGCTGACATTTATTTACTTTTCTTTGATTGGAAGATACTCTTCGTCTCCAACGATGAAGTTTGTCTCGAGGCCGTCCTCAGCAGCATTCTCCAACTCCCGCCACTTCTTCACCATGTCTTCCGACATGTCCATCATGGTTAATTTCTCAATTCCACCTGGCAAACAAATTATCATCACCATGTTGTAAGTTAGTACTCCATCAATGAGAAGCAACAGGTGACATATCATTTCAAGGCGAAAACCGAAACTTTTAGGAAGCCATCTGACATGTTTGGCCGAAATGACCAGCATATTTGAAAATAAGTTGATGCACAATAAAAAAGAGCTAGTTGAGTAGCTCACCACGGCCGCGGAGCAACCGGCGGACGGCGCCGGCTGCGCCGCCCATGCAGAGCGCTGAGGGGAACGCCTTCCTGCAGTCCTCAAGGCGATCGAGGAGGTTATCGGCGACGGCATCCAACAGCGCGTCGTTCTCCCGCATCGCCCACGCCGCTCGGTCCCGGTGCCGGCGCTTCAGGTCGCGGTCGAAGATCTTGACGCGGCCGCCGTCCCCACCGTCCAGACCGTCGGCCGTGGCGGCCGAAGAGAATTGGTGCTTGGGAAGGAGGTGGGAGTGGCGGGGGTGGCGAAGGAGGAGGAGGCGGCGGGCGGCGACCGCGGCTCCGGCAGTCATGGCGAGCGCCGGCGGTGGAAGACAGGGACCAGGCGACCAGAGAGAGTTTTGGGCTTCGTCTTGAATGGGCCAGGTTGTTCACTCGTTGAAGTGTTACTGGACGAAAGTCCGTCCACTTCACGAGAGTGGCCCAACTTAGGAAGGTAAACGTCTAGTCGAAGTTGAGGGTTTTCTTGGACGCTTCACACCAGCCGTAGTGCGGCGCAACATTAGGGATTCCGGCGCCAACGTGGAACCTGCACAACACAATCAAAGTACTTTGCCCTAACGAAACAGTGAGGTTGTCAATCTCACCGGTTTGCTGTAACAAAGGATTAGATGTATAGTGTGGATGATGATTGTTTGCAGAAAACAGTAGAACAAATATTGCAGTAGATTGTATTCGATGTAAAAGAATGGATCGGGATCCGCAGTTCACTAGAGGTGTCTCTCCCATAAGATAAATAGCATGTTGGGTGAACAAATTACAGTCGGGCAATTGACAAATAAAGAGAGCATAACAATGCACATACATGATATGATGAATATTGTGAGATTTAATTGGGCATTACGACAAAGTACATAGAGCGCTATCCAAGCATGCATCTATGCCTAAAAAGTCCACCTTCAGAGTTATCATCCGAACCCTTCCAGGTATTAAGTTGCAAAACAACGGACAATTGCATTAAGTATGGTGCGTAATGTAATCAATAACTACATCCTCGGACATAGCATCAATGTTTTATCCCTAGTGGCAACAAAGACATCCACAACCTTAGAACTTTCGTCACTCGTCCCAGCATTTAATGGAGGCATGGACCCACTATCGAGCATAAATACTCCCTCTTGGAGTTAAGAGCAAAAACTTGGCCGAGCCTCTACTAATAACGGAGAGCATGCAAGATCATAAACAACACATAGGTAATAGATTGATAATCAACATAACATAGTATTCTCTATCCATCGGATCCCGACAAACACAACATATAGAATTACGGATAGATGATCTTGATCATGTTAGGCAGCTCACAAGATCCGACAATGAGGCACATGAGGAGAAGACAACCATCTAGCTACCGCTATGGACCCATAGTCCAGGGGGTGAACTACTCACTCATCACTCCGGAGGCGACCATGGTCGTGAAGAGTCCTCCGGGAGATGATTCCCCTCTCCGGCAGGGTGCCGGAGGTGATCTCCGGAATCCCCCGAGATGGGATTGGCGGCGGCGGCGTCTCGGCAAGGTTTTCCGTATCGTGGCTCTCGTGCATCGGGGGTTTCGCGACGAAGGCTTTAAGTAGGCGGAAGGGCAACGCGGGGGCCACACGAGGGCCCCACACGCCGTGGCCGCGCGCCGGGGCCCGGGCCGCGCCGCCCTAGTGTGGCGCCACCTCGTGGCCCCACTTCGTCTCGCCCTCGGACTTCCGGAAGCTTCGTGCAAAAATAGGCCCCCGGGCGTTGATTTCGTCCAATTCCGAGAATATTTCCTTACTAGGATTTCGAAACCAAAAACAGCAGAAAACAAAGAATCGGCTCTTCGGCATCTCGTTAATAGGTTAGTGCTGGAAAATGCATAAATATGACATAAAGTATGCATAAAACATGTAGATATCATCAATAATGTGGCATGGAACATAAGAAATTATCGATACGTCGGAGACGTATCAACCACATAGCTACCGGTAGAGCCCTTAGCCTCGGGGGAGAACTACTCCCTCCTCATCATGGGAGACAGCAACGGCGATGAAGATGGCGGTGGTGTCGATGGAGATGATGGTGGTGTCGATGGAGATGACTCCGGGGGCAATTCCCCATCCCGGCGACGTGCCGGAACAGAGACTTCTGTCCCCCGAAACTTGTCTTCGCGATGGCGGCGGCTACGGAACTCTTCGTGGAATATCGTCGGTATGTTTAAGGTTTTCGCATCTGGAGGATTATATAGGCAAAAGGGCGGCGTCGGAGGGGTCCCGAGGGGCCCACCCCATAGCTGGGCGCGCCCTTTCTTGGCTGCGCCGCCAGGTGGTGTGGGGCCCCCTTGGCCCCCCCTCCGGTACTTCTCTGGCTCTCTGGGTCCGTCTCGGTAAAATAGAAGGTTTGGCTTTTGTTTCGTCCAATTCCGAGAATATTTCCGTGTAGGATTTCCGAAACCAAAAATGCGTAGAAAACAAGAACTGGCGCTTCGGCATCTTGTTAATAGGTTAGTACCGAAAAATGCATCAAAATGACATAAAGTGTATATAAAACATGTGAGTATTGTCATAAAACTAGCATGGAACATAAGAAATTATAGATACGTTTGAGACGTATCAAGCATCCCCAAGCTTAGTTCCTACTCGCCCTCGAGTAGGTAAACGATAACAAGGATAATTTCTGAAGTGACATGCTACTATCATAATCTTGATCAATACTATTGTAAAGCATATGAGATGAATGAAGTGATTCAAAGCAATGGTAAAGATAATGACTAAACAACTCGAATCATATAGCAAAGACTTTTCATGAATAGTACATTCAAGACAAGCATCAACAAGTCTTGCATAAGAGTTAACTCATAAAGCAATAGATTCTTAATAGAAGGTTTTGAAACAACACAAAGGAAGATATAAGTTTTAGCAGTTGCTTTCAACTTCAACATGTATATCTCATGGATAATTGTCAACACAAAGTAATATGATGAGTGCAAATAAGCAAGTATGTAAGAATCAATGCACACAGTTGACTGATACGTCCCAAACGTATCTATAATTTCTTATGTTCCATGCTACTTTTATGATGATACTCACATGTTTTATACACATTATATGTCATTATTATGCATTTTCCGGCACTAACCTATTGACGAGATGCCGAAAGCCGCTTGTCGTGTTCTATCGTTTTTGGTTTCGTAAATCCTAGTAAGGAAATATTCTCGAATTGGACGAAATCAAAGCCCGTGGGCCTATTTTTCCACGAAGCTTCCGTAAGTCCGAGGGAGAGACGAAGTGGGCCACGGGCGCCGACACAATAAGGCGGCGCGGCCAAGGGGGGGCCGTGCCGCCCTATCGTGTGGCCCCCCGTCGGCCTCCGACTCCGCCCTTCTCGCCTACTTAAAGTCTTCGTCACGAAACCCCCGACACCGAGAGCCACGATACGGAAAACCTTCCCGCAGACGCCGCCGCCGCCAATCCCATCTCGGGGGATTCAGGAGATCGCCTCCGCACCCCGTCGGAGAGGGGAATCATCTCCCGGAGGTCTCTTCATCTCCATGATCGCCTCCGGATCGATGTGTGAGTAGTCCACCCCCGGACTATGGGTCCATAGCAGTAGCTAGATGGTTGTCTTCTCCTCATTGTGCTATCATGTTAGATCTTGTGAGCTGCCTATCATGATCAAGATCATCTATTTGTAATCCTTCATGTTGTGTTTGTTGGGATCCGATGAATATTGAATACTATGTCAAGTTGATTATCAATCTATCATATATGTTATTTATGTTTTTGCATGCTCTCCGTTGCTAGTAGAGGCTCGGCCAAGTTGATACTTGTGACTCCAAGAGGGGGTATTTATGCTCGATAGTGGGTTCATGCCTCCATTAAATCTGGGACAAGGATGTAAAGTTCTAAGGTTGTGGATGTGTCGTTGCCACTAGGGATAAAACATTGATGCTTTGTCTAAGGATATTTGTGTTGATTACATTACGCACCATACTTAATGCAATTGTCCGTTGTTTGCAACTTAATACCGGAAGGGGTTCGGATGATAACCCGAAAGTGGACTTTTTAGGCATAGATGCATGCCGGATAGCGGTCTATGTACTTTGTCGTAATGCCCCGATTGAATCTCATAGTACTCATCATGATATATGTATGTGCATTTTTATGCCTTCTTTATTTGTCAATTGCCCAACTGTAATTTGTTCACCCAACATCTCGCTTATCTTATGGGAGAGACACCTCTAGTGAACCGTGGACCCCGGTCCTATTCTTTACATCCGAAATACAATCTATCGCAATTGTTCTTTACCGTTCTTCGCAAACAATCATCATCTTCCACACAATACGTTTAATCCTTTGTTACAAGAAGCCAGGTGAGATTGACAACCTCACCGTTACGTTGGGGCAAAGTACTTTGATTGTGTTGTGCAGGTTCCACGTTGGCGCCGGAATCCCCGGTGTTGCGCCGCACTACACTCCGCCACCAACAACCTTCAACGTGCTTCTTGGCTCCTACTGGTTCGATAAACCTTGGTTTCTTACTGAGGGAAAACTTGCTGTTGTGCGCATCACACCTTCCTCTTGGGGTTCCCAACGGACGTGTCATATACGCGCATCAAGACTGTTTTCTGGCGCCGTTGCCGGGGAGATCAAGACACGATGCAAGGGGAGTCTTCCACATCCAAACTCTTTACTTTGTTTGTGTCTTGCTTTACTTTACTTTATTTACTGGTTTGTTTGCTCTTATATCAAAAACACAAAAAAGTTAGTTACTTGCATTTACTTTATTTACCTTTAGTTTATTTCATCATGTTTCCTCCTAAGTTCACCCTGAAAGACATACCGGTAGGACGTGGGTCTATAATTGGGAGAGATAATATAGAAGATTTTTTCACTCATGTTAGTACCACTGAAGATTTTGAAGATAGACACTTGGTAGAACTTGCTCCTACTTATGAAATTGTTGTTGCTTCTTTAGTACGCATGTTGGAAACTAAATTTGTTAATCTAAATCCTATAATTCAACACATGTTTCTTACACTCTGTGATATGGAGGAAGGGGAAAAGAAAGATTTTGTTTTAGAAACCCCTCTTAAAGAATTTGGTGGCGTAGCAAGAGAGGCTAGAAAGGTCTTTATTAAATATAAGATGCTTGGCTCTTATACCAACTTTGCTAGTATCCTTGAAAAGATGGACATGGATAGAATAAGGTACACTAATAATATTAATGATGGTGGGGAGATTAAGACAACAATACCTTGTAAGCTCCTAGGAATGAATGACGCTCTAGAAAATAACTATGGTTGGATTGTTCCTGAAAATTTGTTTGACGAGGATAGCAAGCCTAAGAATAATGAAAAGGGAGCCTATGAAACTCACATAGATAAGATAAAATGCATAGGTTAGAAAACTCCCAACACATATGTTGATGCTTCATCTCTTGATAATACTTGATACACACTTTTTGCGCCTAGCTGAAAGGCATTAAAGAAAAGCGCTTATGAGAGACAACCCATTATTTTACTTCTGCACTTTATTTTATATTTGAGTCTTGGAAGTTGTTATTACTGTATCAACCTCTCCTTATCTTTATTTTATTGCATTGTTGTGCCAAGTAAATTCTTTGATACTAAAGCCAATACTAGATTTGGATTGCTGCGTAGGAACAGATTTCTTACTGTCACGAATTTGAGCAGTAGTCTCTGTAGAAAATTTAAAAAAATCTGCCAATTTACGTGCGTGATCCCCAGATATGTACGCAACTTTCATTCAATTTGGGCATTTTCACCTGAGCAAGTCTAGTGCCTCTTTAAAATTCGTCTTTACGATATGTTCTGTTTTGACAGATTCTGCCTTTTATTTCTCATTGCCTGTTTTGCTATGTTTGATGGATTTCTTTGTTCCATTAACTTTCAGAAGCTTTGTGCAATGTCCAGAAGTGCTAAGAATTATTATGTCACCTCTGAATATATGAATTATGCACTGATCCTCTAATGAGTTTGTTTTGAGTTTGGTGTGGAGGAAGTTTTCAAGGGTCAAGAGAGGAGGATGATACAATGTGATCAAGAAGAGTGAAAAGTCAAATCTTGGGGATGCACCCGTGGTTCATCCCTGCATATTTTAAGAAGACTCAAGCGTCTAAGCTTGGGGATGCCCAAGGCATCCCTTCTTCATCGACAACTTATCAGGTTCCTCTAGTGAAACTATATTTTTATTCCGTCACATCTTATGTGCTTTACTTGGAGCGTCTGTTTGTTTTTGTTTTTTGTTTTTGTTTGAATAAAATCGGATCCTAGCATTCTTTGTTTGGGACAGAGACACGCTCCGCTGTTTCGTATGAACACATATGTTCTTAGCTTTATCTTTGATGTTCATTGCGAAAGTTGGACTATTTCATTCATTGTTATATGGTTGGAAACGGAAAATGCCGCATGTGGTAAATGGTTTAATGTCTTGAATAATTTGATACTTGGCAATTGTTGTGCTCATATAGATCATGTTTAAGCTCTTGCATCATGTACCTTGTACCCATTAATGAAGAACTACATAGAGCTTGTTAAAATTTGGTTTGCATGATTGATCTCTAGAGTCTAGATATTTTCTCGGTTAAGGTGTTTGAACAACAAGGAGACAATGTAAAGTCTTATAATAGTTACAATATGTTCATATGTGAGCTTTGCTGCACCTTTTATACTTGAGTTTGCTTCAAACAACCTTGCTAGCCTAGCCTTGTATTGAGAGGACTTCTTCTCGTGCATCCTAATCCTTGAGCCAATAACCATGCCATTTGTGTCCACCATACCTACCTACCACATGGTATTTCTCCGCCATTCCAAAGTAAATTACTTGAGTGCTACCTTTAAAATTCTATTCCTTTACATTTGCAATATATAGCTCATGGGAAAAATAGCCTTAAAAACTATTGTGGTGAAGAGTATGTACTTATGTGTCTTATTTCTTAATAAGTTGCTTGTTGAGCGGTAACCATGTTTCTGGGGACGCCATCAACTTTTACCTTTGTTGAATATCATGTGAGTTGCTATGCATGTTCGTCTTGTCTGAAGTAAGGGCGATTTTCATGATCAAATGGTTTGAGTATGCATACTGTTAGAGAAGAACATTGGGCCGCTAACTAAAGCCATGATTCATGGTGGAAGTTTCAGGTGTGGACAGCCTAATCCTCAATCTCTTATGAGAATTTTAATTGTTGTTGAATGCTTATTCATTAAAGAGGAGTCCATTATCTCGTTGTCTATGTTGTCCCGGTATGGATGTCTAAGTTGAGAATAATCAAAAGCGAGAAATCCAATGCGAGCTTTCTCCTTAGACCTTTGTACATGCGGCATAGAGGTACCCCTTTGTGACACTTGGTTGAAACATATGCTATGCAATGATAATCCGTGTTAATCCAAGCTAATTAGGACAAGGTGCGAGCACTATTGGTATACTATGCATGAGGCTTGCAACTTATAGGATATCTTATACATAACACATATGCTTTATTACTACCGTTGACAAAATTGTTTCTTGTTTTCAAAATGAAAAGCTCTAGAACAAATATAGTAATCAATGCTTCCTCTCGCGAAGGGCCTATCTTCTACTTTATTGTTGAGTTAGTTTGCCTATTCTTTCTATCCCGAAGCAAACACTTGTATCAACCGTGTGCATTGATTCTTACATGTTTACCTACCGCACTTGTTATATTACTTTGTGTTGACAATTATCCATGAGATATATATGTTGAAGTTGAAAGCAACCGCTGAAACTTATATCTTCCTTTGTGTTGCTTCAATACCTTTACTTTGAATTTATTGCTTTATGAGTAACTCTTATGCAAGTCTTATTGATGCTTGTCTTGAAAGTATTATTCATGAAAAGTCTTTGCTATATGATTGTTTACTCATTATCTTCATCATTGCTTCGAATCGCTGCATTCATCTCATATGCTTTACAATAGTATGATCAAGATTATGATAGCATGTCACTTCAGAAATTATCTTTGTTATCGTTTACCTACTCGAGGGCGAGTAGGAACTAAGCTTGGGGATGCTTGATACGTCCCAAACGTATCTATAATTTCTTATGTTCCATGCTACTTTTATGATGATACTCACATGTTTTATACACATTATATGTCATTATTATGCATTTTCCGGCACTAACCTATTGACGAGATGCCGAAGAGCCCATTGTTGTTTTCTGCTGTTTTTGGTTTTAGAAATCCTAGTAAGGAAATATTCTCGGAATTGGACGAAATCAACGCCCAGGGGCCTATTTTTTCACGAAGCTTCCAGAAGTCCGAGGGAGAGACGAAGTGGGCCACGGGGCGTCGACACAATAAGGCGGCGCGACCAAGGGGGGCCGCGCCGCCCTACTGTGTGGCCACCCTGTCAGGCCTCCGACTCCGCCCTTCCGCCTACTTAAAGTCTTCGTCGCCAAACCCCCATTACCGAGAGCCACGATACGGAAAACATTCCAGAGACGCCGCCTCCGCCAATCCCATCTCGGGGGATTCAGGAGATCGCCTCCGGCACCCGCCGGGAGAGGGAATCATCTCCCGGAGGTCTCTTCATCGCCATGATCGCCTCCGGATCGATGTGTGAGTAGTCCACCCCTGGACTATGGGTCCATAGCAGTAGCTAGATGGTTGTCTTCTCCTCATTGTGCTATCATGTTAGATCTTGTGAGCTGCCTATCATGATCAAGATCATCTATTTGTAATCCTTCATGTTGTGTTTGTTGGGATCCGATGAATATTGAATACTATGTCAAGTTGATTATCAATCTATCATATATGTTATTTATGTTCTTGCATGCTCTCCGTTGCTAGTAGAGGCTCGGCCAAGTTGATACTTGTGACTCCAAGAGGGGGTATTTATGCTCGATAGTGGGTTCATGCATCCATTAAATGCTGGGACGATGGATGGAAAGTTCTAAGGTTGTGGATGTGTCTGTTGCCACTAGGGATAAAACATCGATGCTTTGTCTAAGGATATTTGTGTTGATTACATTACGCACCATACTTAATGCAATTGTCTGTTGTTTGCAACTTAATACTCGGAAGGGGTTCGGATGATAACCCGAAAGTGGACTTTTTAGGCATAGATGCATGCTCGGATAGCGGTCTATGTAGTTTGTCGTAATGCCCCGATTGAATCTCATAGTACTCATCATGATATATGTATGTGCATTGTTATGCCTTCTTTATTTGTCAATTGCCCAACCGTAATTTGTTCACCCAACATCTGCTTATCTTATGGGAGAGACACCTCTAGTGAACTGTGGACCCCGGTCCTATTCTTTACATCTGAAATACAATCTACTGCAATTGTTCTTTACTGTTCTTCGCAAACAGTCATCATCTTCCACACAATACGTTTAATCCTTTGTTACATCAAGCCGGTGAGATTGACAACCTCACTGTTACGTTGGGGCAAAGTACTTTGATTGTGTTGTGCAGGTTCCACATTGGCGCCGGAATCCCTGGTGTTGCGCCGCACTACACGCCGCCACCAACAACCTTCCACGTGCTTCTTGGCTCCTACTGGTTCGATAAACCTTGGTTTCTTACTGAGGGAAAACTTGCTGATGTGCGCATCACACCTTCCTCTTGGGGTTCCCAACGGACGTGTCATCTACGCGCATCATTGACACAAGTGTTTGCTTCTAAGATAAAAAGAAGTAGGTAAACCGACTCAACATAAAATAAAAGAAAGGCCTTTCGTAGAGGGAAGCAGGGATTACTCATGTGCTAGAGCTTTTTATTTTGAAAACATGGAAACAATTTTGTCAACGGTAGTAATAATTCATATGTGTTATGCATAAAACATCCTATAAGTTGCAAGCCTCATGCATCGAATACCAATAGTGCTCGCACCTTGTCCTAATTAGCTCGGATTTCCATGGATTATCATTGCATTGCATATGTTTCAACCAAGTGTCACAAAGGGGTACCTCTATGTCACCTGTACAAAGGTCCAAGGAGATAAATCGCATTTGATTTCTCGATTTTGATAGATCTCAACTTGAGGACATCCATACCGGGACAACATAGAAAACAGATAATGGACTCCTCTTTAATGCTTAAGCATTCAACAACAGATAATATTCTCATAAGAGATTGAGGATTAATGTCCAAGCTGAAACTTCCACCATGATACATGGCTTTGGTTAGCGGCCCAATGTTCTTCTCTAATAATATGCATACTCAAACCATTTAATCATGACAAATCACCCTTACTTTAGACAAGAGGAACATGCATAGCAACTCACATGATATTCAACAAAGGTGTGACAGGTTGATAGCGTCCCCAGAAACATGGTTACCGCTCAACAAGCAACTTATAAGAACTAAGATACATAAGCGACATATTCTTTACTACAATAGGTTTTTAGGCTATTTTCCCATGAGGTATGTATTGCAAAGACAAGGAATGAAATTTTAAAGGTAGCACTCAAGCAATTTACTTGGAATGGCAGAGAAATACCACATAGTAGGTAGTTATGGTGGACACAAATGGCATAAGTTTTGGCTCAAGGTTTTGGATGTGCACAAGAAGCATTCCCTCTCAGTACAAGGCTTTGGCTAGCAAGGTTGTTTGAAGCAAACACAAGTATGAACCGGTACAGCAAAACTTACATAAGAACATATTGCAAGCATTATAAGACTCTACATTGTCTCCTTGTTGTTCAAACACTTTTACCAGAAAATATCTAGACTTTTAGAGAGATCAATCATGCAAACCAAATTTTAACAAGCTCTACGGTAGTTCTCCACTAATAGGTTCAAACTACACGATGCAAGAGCTTAAACATGATCTACTTGAGAACTCAAAACAATTGCCAAGTATCAAATTATTCAAGACCATATACCAATTACCACATGAAGCATTTTCTCGTTTCCAACCAAATAGCAATGAACGAAGCGGTTTTAAGCTTTCGCCATGAACATTAAAAGTAAAACTAAGAACACCAGTGTTCATATGAAACAACGGAGCGTGTATCTCTCCTACACAAGGAATGCTAGGATCCGAATTTATTCAAACATAAACAAAAATAAAAACATACAGACGCTCCAAGTAAAGCACATAAGATGTGACAGAATAAAAATATAGTTTCACTAGAGGTGACCTGATAAGTTGTCGATGAAGAAGGGGATGCCTTGGGCATCCCCAAGCTTAGATGCTTGTGTCTTCTTGAAATATGCAAGGATGAACCACGGGGGCATCCCCAAGTTTAGACTTTTCACTCTTCTTGATCATATTATATCATCCTCCTCTCTTGACCCTTGAAAACTTCCTCCACACCAAACTCAAAACAAATTCATTAGAGGGTTAGTGCATGATACGTCTCCGACGTATCGATAATTTCTTATGATCCATGCCATGTTATTGATGATACCTACATGTTTTATGCACACTTTATGTCATATTCGTGCATTTTCTGGAACTAACCTATTAACAAGATGCCGAAGTGCCAGTTGCTGTTTTCTCGCTGTTTTTGGTTTCGAAATCCTAGTAACAAAATATTCTCGGAATTGGACGAAATCAAGACCCAGGGTCCTATTTTGCCACGAACCTTCCAGAAGACCGAAAGGGATACGAAGTGGGGCGACGAGGTGCCGCCACCATAGGGCCGCGCGGCCAGAGGGGGGCCCGCGCCGCCCTATGGTGTGGGCCCCTCGTCAGCCCTCCGACTCTGCCCTTCCGCCTACTTAAAGCCTCCGTCGCGAAACCCCTGATGCGAAAAACCACGATACGGAAAACCTTCCGGAGACGCCGCCGCCGCCAATCCCATCTCGGGGGATTCCGGAGATCTCCTCCGCACCCTGCCGGAGAGGGGATTCATCTCCCGGAGGACTCTACACCGCCATGGTCGCCTCCGGAGTGATGAGTGAGTAGTTCACCCCTGGACTATGGGTCCATAGCAGTAGCTAGATGGTTGTCTTCTCCTCATTGTGCTTCATTGTTGGATCTTGTGAGCTGCCTAACATGATCAAGATCATCTATCCGTAATACTCTATGTTGTGTTTGTCGGGATCCGATGGATAGAGAATACCATGTTATGTTAATTATCAAGTTATTGCATATGTGTTGTTTATGATCTTGCATGCTCTCCGTTATTAGTAGAGGCTCGGCCAAGTTTTTGCTCTTAACTCCAAGAGGGAGTATTTATGCTCGATAGTGGGTTCATGCCTCGCATTGACACCCGGGACGAGTGACGAGAAAGTTCTAAGGTTGTGTTGTGCTCGTTGCCACTAGGGATAAAACATTGGCGCTATGTCCGAGGATGTAGTTGTTGATTACATTACGCACCATACTTAATGCAATTGTCTCGTTGTTTTGCAACTTAATACCGGAAGGGGTTCGGACGATAACCTCGAAGGTGGACTTTTTAGGCATAGATGCAGTTGGATGGCGGTCTATGTACTTTGTCGTAATGCCCAATTAAATCTCACCGTACTTATCATGACATGTATGTGCATTGTTATGCTCTCTCTATTTGTCAATTGCCCGACCGTAATTTGTTCACCCAACATGCTTTTATCTTATGGGAGAGACACCTCTAGTGAACCGTGGACCCCGGTCCATTCTTTAATACCGAAATACAAATCTGCCGCAATACTTGTTTCTACTGTTTTCTCTGCAAACAATCATCTTCCACACAATACGGTTAATCCTTTGTTACAGACAAGCCGGTGAGATTGACAACCTCACCGTTTCGTTGGGGCAAAGTACTTTGGTTGTGTTGTGCGGGTTCCACGTTGGCGCCGGAATCTCCGGTGTTGCGCCGCACTACATCCCGCCGCCATCAACCTTCAACGTGCTTCTTGGCTCCTCCTCGGTTCGATAAACCTTGGTTTCTTTCTCGAGGGAAAACTTGCTGCTCGTGCGCATCATACCTTCCTCTTGGGGTTCCCAACGAACGTGTGAGTTACACGCCATCAAGCTCTTTTTCTAGCGCCGTCGCCGGGGAGATCAAGACACGCTGCAAGGGGAGTCTCCACTTCTTAATCTCTTTACTTTGTTTTTGTCTTGCTTTATTTTATTTACTACTTTGTTTGCTGCACTTATATCAAAACACAAAAAAATTAGTTGCTAGCTTTACTTTATTTACTATCTTGTTTGCTATATCGAAAACACAAAAAAATTAGTTTACTTGCATTTACTTTATCTAGTTTGCCTTATTTACTACTCGCTAAAATGGCTACCCCTGAAAATACTAAGTTGTGTGACTTCACTAGCACAAATAATAATGATTTCTTATGCACACCTATTGCTCCACTCTGCTACTACAGCAGAATTCTTTGAAATTAAACCTCGCTTTACTTAATCTTGTTATGCGAGAGCAATTTTCCGGTGTTAGTTCCGATGATGTCTGCTGCCCATCTCAATAATTTTGTTGAACTATGTGAAATGCAAAAGTATAAAGATGTAGATGGTGACATTATAAAATTAAAATTGTTTCCTTTCTCATTAAGAGGAAGAGCTAAAGATTGGTTGCTATCTCTCGCCTAAGAATAATATTGATTCATGGACTAAATGCAAGGATGCTTTTATTGGTAGATATTATCCCCCTGCTAAAATTATATCTTTGAGGAGTAGCATAATGAATTTTAAACAATTGGATAATGAACATGTTGCTCAAGCTTGGGAAAGAATGAAATCTTTGGTTAAAAATTGCCCAACCCATGGACTGACTACTTGGATGATCATCCAAACCTTCTATGCAGGACTAAAATTTTCTTCGCGGAATTTATTGGATTCAGCTGCTGGAGGTACCTTTATGTCCATCACTCTTGGTGAAGCAACAAAGCTCCTTGATAATATGATGGTTAATTACTCCGAATGGCACACGGAAAGAGCTCCACAAGGTAAGAAGGTAAATTTGTTGAAGAATCCTCTTCGTTGAATGATAAGGTTGATGCTATTATGTCTATGCTTGCGAATGATAGGACTAATGTTGATCCTAATAATGTTCCATTAGCTTCATTAGTTGCCCAAGAAGAACATGTTGATGTAAACTTCATTAAAAATAATAATTTCAACAACAATGCTTATCTGAACAATTCTAGTAATAACTATAGGCCATATCCTTATAATAATGGTAACGGTTATGCTAATTCTTATGGGAATTCTTACAACAATAATAGGAATACACCCCCTAGACTTGAAGCTATGCTTAAAGAATTTATTAGTACACAAACTGCCTTTAACAAATCTGTTGAGGAAAAGCTCAACAAAATTGATATTCTTGCTTCTAAGGTTGATAGTCTTGTCTCTGATGTTGATCTTTTGAAATCGAAAGTTATGCCTAATAGGGATATTGGAAATAAAATTGATACTACAGCAAATTCCATCCAATTTAGAATTAATGAGAATATAAGATTAATGGCTGAACTGCGTGCTAGGTGGGATAGAGAAGAAAATGAAAAACTAGCTAAAGAGAAAAATGTAGCTAAAGTTTGGACCATTACCACCACTAGCAATGCTAATGATTCACATGTTGCTGCACCTCCTACTATTAATGGTAAAATAATTGGTGTTGGCAATGTTTCTACTTCTAGTGCAAAGCGCGCAAAATTACCTGAAACTGCTAAAACTGCTGAAACTGCCTGTGATAAAACTGCTGAAATTTTTTCCAACCTTGGGGATGATAATCTCATTGCTTTGGATTGTAATGATTTAGATTTTGATGATTGCCACATCTCTGAAGTTATAAAGTTCTTACAAAAACTTGCTAAGAGTCCCAATGCTAGCGCTGTAAACTTGGCTTTCACAAAACATATTACAAATGCTCTCATAAAAGCTAGAGAAGAGAAACTAAAACTTGAAACTTCTATTCCTAGAAAGCTAGAGGATGGTTGGGAGCCCATCATTAAAATGAGAGTCATAGATTTTGATTGTAATGCTTTATGTGATCTTGGTGCAAGTATTTCTGTTATGCCTAAAAAGTCTATGATATGCTTGACTTGCCACCATTGAAGAATTGTTATTTGGATGTTAATCTCGCTGATAATGCTAAAAAGAAACCTTTGGGGAAAGTTGATAATGTTCATATTATGGTTAACAATAACCTTGTCCCCGTTGATTTTGTTGTCTTGGATATTGAATGCAATGCATCTTGCCCCATTATATTGGGAAGACCTTTTCTTCGAACCGTTGGTGCTACTATTGATATGAAGGAAGGTAATATTAAATATCAATTTCCTCTCAAGAAAGGTATGGAACACTTCCCTAGAAAGAGAATGAAGTTACCTTATGATTCTATTATTAGAACAAATTATGATGTTGATGCTTCATCTCTTGATGTTACTTGAGTTACACTTTCTGCGCCTAGCTGAAAGGCGTTAAAGAAAAGCGCTTGGGAGACAACCCATGTTTTTACTACAGTATTTTTGTTTTATATTTGTGTCTTGGAAGTTGTTTACTACTGTAGCAACCTCTCCTTATCTTAGTTTTGAGTTTTGTTGTACCAAGTAAAGTCTTTGATAGAAAAGTAAGTACTAGATTTGGATTACTGCGCAGTTCCAGATTTCTTTGCTGTCACGAATCTGGGTCTACCTCCCTGTAGGTGGCTCAGAAAATTAAGCCAATTTACGAGCATGATCCTCAGATATGTACGCAACTTTCATTCAATTTGAGCATTTTCATTTGAGCAAGTCTGGTGGCCTAATAAAATCCATCTTTACGGACTGTTCCGTTTTGACAGATTCTGCCTTTTATTTTGCATTGCCTCTTTTGCTATGTTGGATGAATTTCTTTGATCCATTAATGTCCAGTAGCTTTATGCAATGGCCAGAAGTGTTAAGAATGATTGTGTCACCTCTGAACATGTTATTTTTTATTGTGCACTAACCCTCTAATGAGTTGTTTCGAGTTTGGTGTGGAGGAAGTTTTCAAGGATCAAGAGAGGAGTATGATGCAATATGATCAAGGAGAGTGAAAGCTCTAAGCTTGGGGATGCCCCGGTGGTTCACCCCTGCATATTCTAAGAAGACTCAAGCGTCTAAGCTTGGGGATGCCCAAGGCATCCCCTTCTTCATCGACAACATTATCGGGTTCCTCCCTCGAAACTATATTTTTATTCCGTCACATCTTATGCACTTTGCTTGGAGCGTCGGTTTGTTTTTGTTTTTTTGTTTTGTTTGAATAAAATGGATCCTAGCATTCACTTTATGGGAGAGAGACACGCTCCGCTGTAGCATATGGACAAGTATGTCCTTAGGCTCTACTCATAGTATTCATGGCGAAGTTTCTTCTTCGTTAAATTGTTATATGGTTGGAATTGGAAAATACTACATGTAGTAACTCTAAAAATGTCTTGGATAATTTGATACTTGGCAATTGTTGTGCTCATGTTTAAGCTCTTGCATCATATACTTTGCACCCATTAATGAAGAAACACTTAGAGCTTGCTAATTTGGTTTGCATATTTGGTTTCTCTAGAGTCTAGATAACATCTAGTATTGAGTTTTGAACAACAAGGAAGACGGTGTAGA
The DNA here is from genome assembly GCF_022539505.1 of Lolium rigidum. Taxonomy (NCBI): domain Eukaryota; kingdom Viridiplantae; phylum Streptophyta; class Magnoliopsida; order Poales; family Poaceae; genus Lolium; species Lolium rigidum. The sequence goes on along the minus strand of NC_061512.1, from coordinate 185,123,587 downwards.
GTCTTATAATGTTTACAATATGTCTTTTATGTGAGTTTTGCTGCACCGTTCATCCTTGTGTTTGTTTCAAATAACCTTGCTAGCCTAAACCTTGTATCGAGAGGGAATACTTCTCATGCATCCAAAATCCTTGAGCCAACCACTATGCCATTTGTGTCCACCATACCTACCTACTACATGGTATTTATCCGCCATTCCAAAGTAAATTGCTTGAGTGCTACCTTTAAAATTCCATCATTCACCTTTGCAATATATAGCTCATGGGACAAATAGCTTAAAAACTATTGTGGTATTGAATATGTACTTATGCACTTTATCTCTTATTAAGTTGCTTGTTGTGCGATAACCATGCTTCTGGGGACGCCATCAACTATTCTTTGTTGAATATCATGTGAGTTTGTTGGAGATATGCCCAAGAGGCAATAATAAAAGTGATTATTATATATCTTTATGTTTATGATAAATGTTTATATACCATGCTATAATTGTATTAACCGAAACATTGATACATGTGTGATATGTAAACAACAAAGAGTCCCTAGTATGCCTCTTAACTAGCTTGTTGATTAATGGATGATTAGTTTCATAATCATGAACATTGGATGTTATTAATAACAAGGTTATATCATTGTATGAATGATGTAATGGATACACCCATATTAAGCGTAGCATAAGATCTCGTCATTAAGTTATTTGCTATAAGCTTTCGATACATAGTTACCTAGTCCTTATGACCATGAGATCATGTAAATCACTTATACCGGAAAGGTACTTTGATTACACCAAACGCCACTCGCGTAAATGGGTGGTTATAAAGGTGGGATTAAGTATCCGGAAAGTATGAGTTGAGGCATATGGATCAACAGTGGGATTTGTCCATCCCGATGACGGATAGATATACTCGGGCCCTCTCGGTGGAATGTCGTCTAATGTCTTGCAAGCATATGAATAAGTTCATAAGAGACCACATACCACGGTACGAGTAAAGAGTACTTGTCGGAGACGAGGTTGAACAAGGTATAGAGTGATACCGAAGATCAAACCTCGGACAAGTAAAATATCGCGAGACAAAGGGAATTGGTATTGTATGTGAATGGTTCATTCGATCACTAAAGTCATCGTTGAATATGTGGGAGCCATTATGGATCTCCGGATCCCGCTATTGGTTATTGGTCGGAGTGAGTACTCAACCATGTCCGCATAGTTCACGAACCGTAGGGTGACACACTTAAAGTTGGATGTTGAAATGGTAGTATTTGAATATGGAATGGAGTTCGAATATTTGTTCGGAGTCCCGGATGAGATCCCGGACATCACGAGGAGTTCCGAATGGTCCGGAGAATAAGATTCATATATAGGATGTCATTTTATGTGAATTAAAATGTCGCGGAAGGTTCTATGGAAGGTTCTAGAAGGTTCTAGAAAAGTCCGGAAGAAACCACCAAGGAAGGTGGATTCCACATGGGACTCCACCTCCATGGCCGGCCAACCCTAGTGGGGGAGGAGTCCGAAGTGGACTCCCCTTAGGGGGCCGGCCAACCCCCCATATGGGAGGTGGAACTCCCACCTTTGGTGGGAGTCCTAGCTTGGCTAGGTTTCCCCTCCTTTTGGAAGGTTTTGGTTCGGGTCTTATTCGGAGACTTGGAGACCAACTCTTGGGGATCCACCTATATAATGAGGGGCCAAGGGAGGGGGCCGGCCACCCCAAGACCACAACCTGGCCGCCCCCCTGAGTGTCCGGCCACCCTCCCAAACCCTAGCCGCCCCCTCTCCTCCATAGCTCCCGCGTGCTTTAGCGAAGCTCCGCCGGAGTTCTCCACCGCCACCGACACCACGCCGTCGTGCTTGTCGGATTCAAGAGGAGCTACTACTTCCGCTGCCCGCCGGAACGGGAGGTGGACGTCGTCTTCATCAACAACGAACGTGTGACCGAGTACGAAGGTGCTTGCCCGTTCGTGGCGCCGGAACCGATCGTGATCAAGATCTTCTACGCGCTTTTGCAAGCGGCAAGTGAACGTCTACCGCAGCAACAAGAGCCTCATCTTGCAGGCTTTGGAATCTCTTCAAGGGTGAGACTCGATACCCCCTCGTTGCTACCGTCTTCTAGATTGCATCTTGGCTTGGATTGCGTGTTCGCGGTAGGAAATTTTTTGTTTTCTATGCAACGTTATCCTACAGCCTATGCATGTCCGTCTTGTCTGAAGTAAGAGAGATCTACCACCTTAATGGTTGGAGCATGCATATTGTTAGATAAGAACATTGGGCCGCTAACTAAAGCCATGATTCATGGTGGAAGTTTCAGTCTTGGACATATATCCTCAATCTCATATGAGAATAATAATTGTTGCCACATGCTTATGCATTTAAGAGGAGTCCATTATCTGTTGTCCATGTTGTCCCGGTATGGATGTCTAAGTTGAGAATAATCAAAAGCGAGAAATCCAAAATGCGAGCTTTCTCCTTAGACCTTTGTACAGGCGACATGGAGGTACCCCATTGTGACACTTGGTTAAAACATGTGCATTGCAAAGATCCGGTAGTCCAAGCTAATTAGGACAAGGTGCGGGCACTATTAGTATACTATGCATGAGGCTTGCAACTTGTAGGATATAATTTACATAACTCATATGCTTTATTACTACCGTTGACAAAATTGTTTCATGTTTTCAAAATAAAAGCTCTAGCACAAATATAGCAATCGATGCTTTCCTCTTTGAAGGACCATTCTTTTTACTTTTATGTTGAGTCGGTTCACCTATCTCTCTCCACCTCAAGAAGCAAACACTTGTGTGAACTGTGCATTGATTCTTACATACTTGCATATTGTACTTGTTATATTACTCTATGTTGACAATTATCCATGAGATATACATGTTACAAGTTGAAAGCAACCGCTGAAACTTAATCTTCCTTTGTGTTGCTTCAATACCTTTACTTTGATTTATTGCTTTATGAGTTAACTCTTATGCAAGACTTATTAATGCTTGTCTTGAAGTACTATTCATGAAAAGTCTTTGCTTTATGATTCACTTGTTTACTCATGTCATTACCATTGTTTTGATCGCTGCATTCACTACATATGTTTACAAATAGTATGATCAAGGTTATGATGGCATGTCACTTCAGAAATTATCTTTGTTATCGTTTTACCTCGCTCGGGACGAGCGTAACTAAGCTTGGGGATGCTTGATACGTCTCCGACGTATCGATAATTTCTTATGATCCATGCCATATTATTGATGATACCTACATGTTTAATGCACACTTTATGTCATATTCGTGCATTTTCTGGAACTAACCTATTAACAAGATGCCGAAGTGCCGATTCGTTGTTTTCGCTGTTTTTGGTTTCGAAATCCTAGTAACGAAATATTCTCCGAATTGGACGAAATCAAGACCCAGGGTCCTATTTTGCCACGAACCTTCCAGAAGACCGAAAGGGATACGAAGTGGGGCGACGAGGTGCCGCCACCATAGGGCCGCGCGGCCAAGGGGGGGCCCGCGCCGCCCTATGGTGTTGGGCCCCTCGTCAGCCCTCCGACTCTGCCCTTCCGCCTACTTAAAGCCTCCGTCGCGAAACCCCTGATGCGAAAAACCACGATACGGAAAACCTTCCGGAGACGCCGCCGCCGCCAATCCCATCTCGGGGGATTACGGAGATCTCCTCCGGCACCCTGCCGGAGAGGGGATTCATCTCCCGGAGGACTCTACACCGCCATGGTCGCCTCCGGAGTGATGAGTGAGTAGTTCACCCCTGGACTATGGGTCCATAGCAGTAGCTAGATGGTTGTCTTATCCTCATTGTGCTTCATTGTTGGATCTTGTGAGCTGCCTAACATGATCAAGATCATCTATCTGTAATACTCTATGTTGTGTTTGTTGGGATCCGATGGATAGAGAATACCATGTTATGTTAATTATCAAGTTATTGCATATGTGTTGTTTATGATCTTGCATGCTCTCCGTTATTAGTAGAGGCTCGCGGCCAAGTTTTTGCTCTTAACTCCAAAAGGGAGTATTTATGCTCGATAGTGGGTTCATGCCTGCATTGACACACAGGACGAGTGACGAAAAGTTCTAAGGTTGTGTTGTGTCTGTTGCCACTAGGGATAAAACATTGGCGCTATGTCCGAGGATGTTGTTGTTGATTACATTACGCACCATACTTAATGCAATTGTCTCGTTGCTTTGCAACTTAATACTTGAAGGGGTTCGGACGATAACCTCGAAGGTGGACTTTTTAGGCATAGATGCAGTTGGATGGCGGTCTATGTACTTTGTCGTAATGCCCAATTAAATCTCACTGTACTTATCATGACATGTATGTGCATTGTTATGCTCTCTCTATTTGTCAATTGCCCGACTGTAATTTGTTTCAACCAACATGCTTTTATCTTATGGGAGAGACACCTCTAGTGAACTGTGGACCCCGGTCCATTCTTTAATACTGAAATACAAATCTGCTGCAATACTTGTTTCTACTGTTTTCTCTGCAAACAATCATCTTCCACACAATACGGTTAATCCTTTGTTACGGCAAGCCGGTGAGATTGACAACCTCACTCGTTTCGTTGGGGCAAAGTACTTTGGTTGTGTTGTGCGGGTTCCACGTTGGCGCCGGAATCTCCGGTGTTGCGCCGCACTACATCCCGCCGCCATCAACCTTCAACGTGCTTCTTGGCTCCTCCTGGTTTGATAAACCTTGGTTTCTTTCTGAGGGAAAACTTGCTGCTGTGCGCATCATACCTTCCTCTTGGGGTTCCCAACGAACGTGTGAGTTACACGCCATCAGTGCATAATCAAAAATTCACATGTTCAGAGAGGAAACAATCATTCCCAACAATTCTGGACATTACCCAAAGCTACTAAAAGTTAATAGAGCAAATAAATCCATTCAACACAGTAAAAGAGGCAATGTGAAATAAAAGGCAGAATCTGTCAAAACAGAACAGTCCGTAAAGACGAATTTTTTCGAAGCACTTAACTTGCTCAGATGAAAAAGCTCAAATTGAATGAAAGTTGAGTACATATCTGAGGATTACTCATGAATTTTCGCAGATTTTTCTGAGTTTCCTACAGAGAGATCTACTCAAATTCGTGACAGCTAGAAATCTGTTTCTGCGCAGAAATCCAAAGCTAGTATCAACCTTCTATCAAAGACTTTACTTGGCACAACGATGCAATAAAATAAAGATAAGGAGAGGTTGCTACAGTAGTAACAACTTCCAAGACACAACAAAACAGTATCAAAATAAAAACATGGGTTATCTTCCAAGAAGTGCTTTCTTTATAGCCATTAGGATGGGCTCAGTAATTTTAATGATACTCACATAAGGATGAGAGTTGAAGCAAAGAGAGCATCAAAAAGCAAGTATGAAACAAATTTAAGCCTAACCCGCTTCCTATGCATAGGAATCTTGTAAATAAACAAGTCATGTAAGCATAATGCAACAAGCATAGAAAGGCAACACAAGCGCAACTTCAAGATTCTCAACATAAAGAGGGGAGACTTAATATTATTAAGATGCATATAACCATGTTTCCCTCTCTCATAATAACTTTCAGTAGCATCATTGATGAAATCCACAATATAACCATCACATAAAGCATTCTTATTCACATGCATAAAAGTATCATTACTCTTGGCATAAGAAAAACTCTTCTCATTAATAGTAATTGGAGCAGGATCATTATCAAGAATTTGAACATGGTAAACAAGTTGCATACTAAGGGAATGGTTTTTTGCAATCTCATCATGACTATGACAAGTTTCATAAGGATAATTATAACATGTGTCATAGTATTCTTTATAATAATTGTCAAAGATTGGAGGCATAGTATCATCATAAGAAATAGAATAGTTATCTTCCACAGTGTGTTCATATGTAATCATACCATCATTGTTACTAGAAGGAGATGTATCAAACATATAATCATCAATAGCAAAAGGATTTTCAAACACCTCATCCCCAAGCTTAGAGCTTTCTATATCATTATGGGAAGAAGCATGGATAGTACTAATACTATGGCAGTTATTAACATCCTCATTTTCAGAATTAGTTTCCCAGAGATTTTCAATCTCAAAAGTAGTGTGCTCTTCTAAATCATAATCACTAATGTAGGTAAAGGGCATAGAAGATCATTGTACTCAGATTCATTATCATAATAATCATTAGGAGCAACATACTTACGGTTACCTATCGTTATCTCATACACGCGGGGATATGCCGTTACCTCTTTCTTTTTATTCCCCCTCTTCTTCTTCTTCTTCTTCTTCTTCTTCTTCTTCTTCGTTCCCTTCTTCTTCTTCTTTTCCTTCTCCTCGTTCCCTTCTTTAGGAGGAAGAGGCTTGAAGGGAGGCTTCTCCACATAACATGATTTATTTCCAGAAACAATAGAAGATACTTGGGAGGATTCCTCATTTTCATTAATAAATTCAAAACACACAGCGGTCCTATCATATTTTGGCAAAGTGTCATCTTCTAAAATATTTTGTATGTAAGTATTTGTGTGGCAATTATCAATGCAATAAGAAAGACACCCATGCAGGACACTATTAATATCAAGAGCACTCATATCCACCAAAGAAGTTTTTCCCAATAACTCTTCACACTCCAAAAATAATGTAAGTTCATCATGCTGATTAGGAGTGATTTCATCATCACAATACAAATTTGCAGCACTCATGAGGTTCGAATTATCATTGGAGGAGCATTGAAAATTAAAATGACCCACTCTATGGCAATGTTCACAGATAAAAGGATAGAGGGCACAAACTTTTTCACCAAGATCATCTAGAGCCCTAGACCACTTTCTAGTTTTTTCATTCCTGTGATGGATACAATATTCTTCTTCAATTTTATTCGTTTCACAAGGTCTATGAACTTCACAAAAATTAACATGCTTATAGGAAATAGCATTCTCAGAAGTTTGAGCATGTTCATTGCAATCATTAACAACAATTTCATTTTCCATGCAAGTGTCTTTAAAAGGTTCATGATACATGTACCAATTTTCTTTAGGAACATTAATATAAGAAGCAAAGGCTCTATAATAATCGACCATAATTTGAGGATCAAGACCATATTTAGCACTAAGCTCTTGAAAATCAGAAGTTTCAATGAAAGACTTAATGCATTCATATTCATAGTTTATACCTGATTCTTTACCTTTGTCGTTCTCCCAATCTTCAGTATTCTCCTGAATCCGATCAAGAAGGTCCCATTTAAACTCTTCTTTGTTGCGCGTGAATGATCCAGAACAAGTAGTATCCAGCAAGGTTTTATCTTGAAAATAAAGTCTTGCATAGAAATTATCAATGATGATATTACCAGGAAGCTCATGAATGGGGCATTTGAGCATTAAAGACTTCAATCTCCCCCATGCTTGGGCAATACTCTCTCCATCATGAGGCCAGAAATTATATATGCGGTTTCGGTCTTTGTGAATTTCACTTGGAGGATAGAATTTAGAATAAAATAGAGGCATAATATCCTTCCAATCATGAGAATGCCTATTCTTCAGCAATTTATACCAATGCGCCGCCTTACCAGATAGCGACATAGAGAATAGTTTCTTCCTCACCTCATCCATAGAGATACCTGCACACTTGAATAACCCGCATAATTCATGCAAAAACAGTAAATGATCTCTAGGATGGACAGTTCCATCCCCTTCATAGCGGTTATCCACAACACGTTCAATAATTTTCATAGGTATTTTATATGGAATACTTTCAGTAGGTGGATTTAAAATATCACAAGCATCATTAGAGTTATCGCATATGGGAGATAAAGTATTATCAGAGCAAATTTTCTCCCCTAAAGCTGGGAAGCTAAAAAGATCATAAGAACTAGCTTCCCCAAGCTTAGAATTTTCCATAGCATTAACAGTAATTGCGTTCATACTAATAACATTGCTACTAGCATGCAAATAAGGTTCCATAAGTTTTTTAATTTTCGCATCAAACAATTCATGTCTTAACTCAGGAAAAAGATTAAAAAGCTCACTGTTGTTTTCCATTATGCCTAACTAGTGAAAAATAAAAACAAGAAACAAAAAGATGCAATTGCAGGATCTAAAGGAAATAGCTTCGAGCACTCACACACCGGCAACAGTGCTAGGAAATAGCTTAGTAGTCGGAGGATGTGAATACCTTTTACCTTACTGTTATCACCAGAATTTAACCAAGTCTGGAGATGGGCCGTGATTAAATGGGCTTAGAAGATATACATGGAAGATATTCCCGAACCGGCCTTGTATAAGAAGTTTGGGCAAGATTGCCCGTGTATCTGTAAATATAGTAGGATACGTGTCGGTTAGAATTAAGAGATAGAGTTTAGCTCGTACACGGTTGGGTTTATTCCCAAGTTAGAGAGTCTACGGACTATAAATATGTATCTAGGGTTATTGAGAAAGGAGGACGATCACGTTCACAACAAATCAATCTAGGCGCATCGCCACCCCTTGTTTCGAGGGTTTCTCCCGGGTAAGCAACATGCTGCCTAGATCGCATCTTGCGATCTAGGTAGTATCAATTTATTCGTCTTTGGTGTTGCTCGTGCTGAAGCCTTTTTGATGGCGAGCAACACCCTTATCTTAGGTGTTTTGGGGTTGATCACAATGCTTTCACGATGCACTTGTTTAACTACGCTACCCCTTGATATCTAGCTGCCCTTACACCTATTTTAGGTGTAAGGGCAGCACCTTGCTTGTTCGTTATTTAGTAGATCTAATCCGTTATAGTTGCTCCTTGTTCTTCAAGGATTGGTTTGATATCCGTATGGTTAGACCTTATAAACGGGTTGAAGGATCCGGTAGTGCGTAAGGTGTGGTTTACTAAGCTCTAGAGGGATTGTTCCGGGGATCAACTTCACGTTGGTTTTTAGGCCTCTTTAGTGCTGGTTTTCTATCATCTTACGTATCTGTTAGGATCAATTACGCATAGGATGTTCCGATTATACAGTGAAAACCCTAGACTATCGTGGATTAGCTTAGCTTGATATTGATAAAGCATGATCCCCATGTCCTTATAAATCTAACATGAACCATGGGGCAATCGGCTCTTTGAGCCGATCCACAGAACAACTTAAGAGCCGATCGGGGCTCGTATTTAATGTTTACGTGTTTGCCATGCAGGAAACTAGTCAAAGCAATCCATCACCTTCCTGACCAGGTATAGGTCAGGTGGCACGCCCTCGTAAGCACCAGGACGCGTGTGCCAGAAGGCATTGCGGGCCGTCGCCCGAGGGACCAGGGTCAGCCGCAATCCTGGGGGCCTCCCGGCTCTACTTTGTTGTCCGTCGTATCTCGCCGGTGGGTTTCTGACCGCAATACATTCTGGCACGCCCGGTGGGACTCTCTGCAACAACATCGACGTCTGCAGCAACCATGTCAAAAGCTGCAGAGGAGGTGGTCGGCGAACTAGTCACGTACGCAGATCTGCCAGAAGAGCAGAAGAAGAAGTATGATGAGATGAAAGCCATCTTGGAAGCCGATCTCATCGGCTCTTTCGTGAGGACCCGTTCACATGGCGTAAGGTGGAAGGGGTTCTCCCACGAAGGTGTTCTTGACGGAGTAGACCTGTCTACCCCTTCGGAGGAACGTACCAGAGCTCTGTGCCAGGAAATCAATTACATGGCGGCTCATTCTCTACACCGCTATTCTGAGAGCCTGGTGAATACTCTTGAGCGCGTCGCGGTCCGTGTGGTGCAAGAAATCATGAAGCATCAGTAATCCCCGTCAGGACCTACCCTAGGGACTCACCAGGGAGAAGTACCGCTCCAGATCAGGCCGCCGCTACCATTCGTGCTTGCAGCACCAGAGCCGCCGGGTTCACCGGCGTACGTCGTCTACAAGGTTGGTGGCGATCCTAGCGATTGCCAGTTCCTATATGAGCCGCCTAAGGAGATCCCGCATGGGTACGTGTGCACATACGTGCCAGACTGCAATGTCTTGGCGCGCACGAGCCGAATCGCACCAACGGGGATTTCGGAGTAGATGCTCGATAAACAAGCATGGGCTGGCTAAATATGCTACCGGAACGAGTCATGAAGGCTCGGTCCCTACAGCTAATACCATGGAGCAGATCGGCACTATCTTGAGAGACCAATTTGGCATCTCGCAGAAGAGGAAGACAATCGGCTATTCCAAGCCGTACCACGACGAGTATGACCTGATCCCGCTGCCACCCAAGTATCGGCTCCCCGAATTCTCAAAATTCAATGGAGCGAGAAGGATCTAGCTCAATAGAGCACGTAAGCCGATATTTGGCGCAGGCGGGCATGATTTCAGCGTCGGACCGATTACGTGTGAGGTTTTTCGCACAATCTCTCACGGGGTCAGCCTTTGGATGGTACACGTCGTTGCCACCAAACTCGGTCCGGACGTGGAAGCAAATGGAGGAGCGAGTTTCACGTGCAATATCACTCGGAAGCTACCGAGGCCGGCATTGCCGATCCGACACGAGTTCGGCAGAAGCGGGGAGAAACGAGTATTCGAATACATCCAACGTTTCAGGATCGTCGGGAACCGATGTTATTCGGTTCGTTTATCCGAGAAGGAAGCGATCGATCCGGCGATATCGGGCCTCGCAACGCCGATCAAGGATCTAACTTCCCAAGCAGAGTACAATTCATTGTCGCACATGGTGCAGAAACTCACATCGTATGAGCAGCGGCACCCTTAATTGTACCAAGACAAGTTCAAGCGTCCGGTAGGCCTCGTTGAGATGGAAGAAGCTGAAGAACCGGCACCAGACCTAGAGGTCGCTGTAGCTGAGTGGACTCGGGGGGCAAACCCCGTGTCCTGCAAGTGGGTAAAACCACAAGGGCCTCCAAAAGGGTTTGACTTCGATTTGAGCAAAGCTGAGCAGATTTTCGATCTATTGCTTAAGGAAAAACAGCTGAAGTTACCCGAAGGCCATAAAATCCCTACAACACAAGAACTGAACGGGAGGCCGTACTGCAAATGGCATCACTCGTTCACCCATACCACCAATGACTGCAAGGTGTTTCGTCAACAGATCCAAATGGCGATAGAACAAGGCCGATTGCTCTTCGGACAGTTTGCCATGAAAGTGGACACACATCCGTTCCTCGGCGTCAACATGGTGGAACCTAACCACTCCGCGAGGCGTCGACTTGGATTTCTCATTCGATGTTAACATGGCAGGGCCTGAGCGCCACCATGGCAAGGATAAAGAGGAAAGCAGTCACTCCCGCAACAAAGAAAAGGAGGAGGCCGATCCACGCGACCGGCCCCGATATGATGACAAGCGGTACCTCACCAAGGAACAAGTGAGAAGCGTGCGATACCAAAAACCACTTTCCACGCATCTCCTCAACAAGTATGAGTATCAGTATGACCGACGTCGGCAGTACGACAGAAACAACGAGAGATATAATCGGTCCGATGAAGACAAAGGAAGGTACCGTTGGTATGACAGAGGCGACGAAGGACGTGAGCACCGCGTTAAGGAGAGGTCAAGGGAGCAGGAGGACATGGATAGACACTGGGACTGTCCCTTCTTTAAACACTGCTGGGACTCAGGGATGAGCCGATTGCCTACAATCGACAACTGCCCAGAGTGTAGACGCCGGAAGAAGGATGCAGGAGACGTTTCAGTTTTCAAGTGTCTAGGACCTCTCCCGCCACAGAACAAACGTGCTGAGTCCTCTCAAGATGAAGACTTTGAGGATTCAGAAGATGAAGAAGAGGATAGGTACCACCGGCCAAGGTGGTGCCCCGATGGACTCAGCCACTCCCAAAAGCGTAGGGTTCAGCGGCTACGCAGCTTGGAACAAGCCGAAGCGCGATACTTGCACACGTTGAGGAAAGCGCGACCCGATCTGGCCGTGAAAATTCAGCGAGACTTTGGACGAAGAGACTCGTCCACCAAAGAAAGTTTGGCGTCCCAAGCAAGAAAAAGCCGATGTGGGTACATCGGCCGACACAAACATGGTGTTCTTCCTTCCATCGGAGTTTCGTGCCCCGAGAACCGAGGAAGTGCCGATAGCACGGTTTGATCGCGGTCCACAGCCCGTCATCTTTGAAAAACCACGGGAGAAGGGCTACAAACACATGAAGGCCCTGTACCTAAAGGGTTATATCAATGGGCGGCCCGTCGGCAGGATGTTGGTTGACACGGGAGCAGCGGTCAATATAATGCCTTATTCCATGCTACGACGTTTAGGACGCTCTAATGCCGATCTGATCAAGACCAACGTCACACTAAACGACTTCAACGGCCAAGCATCAGGGACGCAAGGTGTCCTGAACGTGGATCTAACCATAGGCCGAAAGACGGTCCCAACGACATTCTTCATCGTCGACAGCAAGAGCACCTACGCCGCCTCGTTAGGAAGGGATTGGATTCACGCTAACTCGCTGCATTCCATCTACAATGCACCAATGCCGATACAGTGGGATGGAGACGACGTAGAAGTCGTGCATGCAGATGACTCGATCGACGTCTCGATAGCCGGCATGAACATTTGGGACTCGGAAGACCAAGAACCGCTCTCTGGAATCAGTTTGGACGGCTGTGATCGCATCGAGGTGACAAAAAACGGGGTGAGGCTGGTCTTATCCACCGGCCTGATTGAGTAACAAGAGCAACATCCATCGACATACGTGGCAAGGCCGATCCATGCGATCGGCCCCAAAAAATAAAAAGCAAGGATTTTACTTCAAACATGTCACGTAGTCGTGGTAGGGAGGCTTCCTCCTGTAAGAGAGCACATACAAGTTGTAAACCTTCATTGAGCAATCCAATCAACATGGAGGCCGATTCCAGCAATCGGCCAAAATTATCCTCGCCATACGTTCTGCCTGTGTTCAACGTCGACCTAACAGGCGACGGAAAGCTAGGATATGGGTTTACGTCAGCTGATGAGCTAGAAGAGATCGACATTGGTCCTGGGGATAAGCCACGACCAACATTTATCGGCAAAAGTTAGATCCGCATCCGAGGAGCCTGATGATAGCTTTGTTGAAAGAATACCCGGATTGTTTTGCCTGGGATTATACAGAGATGCCCGGGCTAGACAGGAGCATCATCGAGCATCGGCTACCTCTCAAGAAGGGATTTCGGCCGTTCCAGCAACGAGCACGGCAGATGAAGGCCGAAATTCTAGAGGAAGTGAAGAAGGAGATTGAGAAGATGTTGAGCGCCGGGTTCATCAGGCCATGCAGGTACGCTGAGTGGATATCTAGTATCGTACCTGTGGAGAAGAAAGACGGCCGATGGCGCGTCGCCATAGATTTTCGCGATCTCAACGAGCCACTCCGAAGGATGAGTACCCTATGCCGGTAGGCCGAGACGTTGATCAATGCAGCAGCTGGTCATAAGGTTTTGAGCTTCATGGATGGCAACGCCGGTTACAACCAGATTTTCATGGCTCCGGAAGATATACATAAGACAGCCTTCAGAGTACCGGGTTCGGTGGGCTTGTTCGAGTATGTGGTCATGACATTTGGGCTGAAGAATGCCGGTGCAACGTACCAACGAGCCATGAATTACATCTTTCATGATCTGATCGGCAAGTTGGTAGAGATCTACATCGATGACGTGGTGGTCAAGTCTCGTCTCGGTGGAAGGACACACTGGAGGATTTGCGACGCATCCTGGACCGAACTAGAAAGTTCGGACTCAGAATGAATCCAAAGAAGTGTGCTTTTGGTGTGACGGCCGGTCAATTCCTGGGCTTCCTAGTTCATGAACGTGGAATTGAGATCGGCCTGAAAAGTCAAGAGGCAGTACGAACAATGAAGCCGCCGACGACCAAGAAGTAACTCCAAAGTCTCATCGGCAAAATCAATTTCGTCAGAAGGTTCATCTCTAATCTATCAGGACGAATTGAGCCGTTCATGGGATTCATAAAAATCAAACCTGATGAGGAGTTCCACTGGGGGGCAGAACAACAGCGAGCATTTGATGAGATTAAAGAGTATCTAACGAAGCCGCCCGTGTTGGTTCCGCCTCGACAAGACGAGCCATTCTATATTTACTCGTCGGTAGCCGATACTTCTATCGCCTCGGTGGTAGTGCAAATCTATGATGGCATGGAAAGAGTTGCTTTCTACCTCAGCAGAAGGATGTTGGATGCGAGAGACGAGGTACCCGGAGATCGAGAAGTTGTGCCTCTGCCTATTTTTTACCCGCACCAAGCTTCGCCACATCTTTCGACGGCGAGAGATCATCATCATCCGCAAATCGGACGTCATCAAGCACATGTCGTCGGCTCTCGTTTTGAAAGGCCGACTCGGTAAATGGATGTTTGCGTTATCGGAATTGGATCTCCGGTATCAACCTGCGAAAGCGGTCAAAGGACAGGCCTTGGCCGATCTAATCGCCGAACGGATCAACACTAATATAGCAGCGACCTGTCTATACGTGCATGGGCCATGTTCTTCGATGGGTCGGTTTGCGATGATGGTTGCGGCATCGGCATCCTACTCGTGTCGCCCCGGGGGCAACCTACACCTTCTCCATCGAGCTATCTACCCCTTGCACCAATAATGTTGCTCGAGTATGAGGCAATACGCAAGGGGATGGAGTTGCTAATTGAAGCCGGGCGAAGCAGGTAGAACTCTTTGGAGACTCAAAGTTGGTGATCTCCCAGCTCACGGACGAGTACAAGTGTGAGAGCGAGTCGCTCTTCCCGTTATGGATGCATTGCCGCGAGCTGATGACACAGTTCAGGTACATCAACTTCAACTGGGTCCCAAGGTCGCAGAATACGGAGGCGAACGATATCGCACAAATGGCGTCAGGCTATAAGGAGACAGTGGAAGGAGCCGATGTCCAGATACATTTCATGGAGCCAGACGATTGGAGAGCCGATATCTTCAATTACTTGAAAGATCCGGCTCGGGGGCACCTAAACGGATAAGGTACAAGGCTATGAAGTATGTCCTTATCGGAGATGACATGTTCTACGAGGACCTTGGAAGGGTTACTTCTCAAATGTTTGGGAACAACCGAGGCAAATCGGCTCTTACACGAGGTACATGAAGGCGCTCGTGGAACTCATCAATCGGCTCATAAGATGAAGTGGTTGATCGGGCGATCGGGGTTTTATTGGCCCACCATGCTTGAGGATTGTTTCAATTACTATAAAGGGTGTCAAGCATGTCGAAGTTTGGGAGCATTCGGATGGTACCGGCATCGGCAATGAACCCCATCATCAAGCCTTGGCCATTTCGAGGATGGGGCATGGACATGATCGGCAAAATCCATCCTGCATCGAGCAAAGGCCACGAGTGGATCTTGGCCATTACAGATTATTTCACTAAATGGGTGGAGGCCGTCCCTATGAAGTCTGTGGCATCGAAGGACGTCATCAGTTTCGTGAAAGAGCATGTCATCCACAGATTTGGAATTCCCCAGACCATCACGACCGATGGAGGTTCGGTTTTCGTTTCTCGCGAGTTCAGAGATTTCTGCGAGAGCATGGGAATTAAGTTGATCCGATCATCCCCATACTATGCTCAAGCAAATGGGCAGGCTGAAGCGTCCAATAAAAGCCTTATCAAGCTGATAAAGAGAAAGATCGACGAGTACCCTAGGCGTTGGCACGAGGTTTTGTCGGAGGCTTTATGGGCTTATCGCATGTCATGTCATGAAGCAATGAAAACCTCACCATACCATCTGGTCTATGGACAAGAAGCCGTGTTACCCTGGGAGATCACGGCTGGGTCGAGACGTGTCACGTTTCAGAATAACTTAACGACTGAAGAGTATGCAACCCTGATGAGTGATAGCGTTGAGGATCTGACGGAACTTAGACTTTGGTCACTTGAGAAAATTAAGGAGAACAAGGCCAAGGTGGCTCATGCATACAATAAGAAGGTGAAGCCAAAGGAGTTCCACGTTGGTGATCTGGTATGGGAAGCTGTATTGCCGTTGGGGACTAAGGACAAGGCGTATGGTAAATGGTCTCCAAAGCGGCACGGGCCGTACGGGGTTGACCGGGTCCTAAAGGGCAATGCATACATGCTCGAGCAGTTGGATGGTGTGAAGTTCCCAGTGGCCGTCAATGGCCAGCATCTCAAGAAGTATTTCCCAAGTATGTGGGATGATGGGCAGTGAAATACGGGGGCCGATTTTAAATCGGCCAGTAAAAAAAAATTGGCCGGAAGAAAAAAAATATCTAAATAGCCGATGCACTGACCATCGACTTTAGAGCTGAAAGCCGATGCGGAGCCATCGACTATAGAGGAACAATTGTTGTTTCAGGTCACCAATCAATCTTACAGTCGATTGTGGGACTGGCCTTGCTGGCGTTTTGGGCAAAGACCGATGTATTGCCATCGGCTTCTCGAGCAATGATTTGAGCAATTATTTATTTTTGATAATCGGGAGAATCAAGCATGGAATCCTTCTTCATTGATTTAAAAAGGGGGATTTTTTACAAGGAGGAGCCGATTGCTCAGGAACGGAGGAACAAAAGGAGGACAGATCGCTACTACTAGTCCTATGCTAAGTGGTCCCTACTCTAAGGACCGTCGCTGTCCTCGCCGTCGCCATTGTAGCCGCCGCCGGTGGTGCTGCTGGCGAGCTCCTCGCCGCTGCAGCCGTAGCCCTCAATAGGGGCTTCTTCCTCCTCATCATCGTCGTCCTCGTCGCCGTCTGACCAGGCCCAGCCGCGGAAGCGCTTTGCCGGCGGCTCGTCGGAGGAGGTATCGTCCTCCTCTTCCTCCTTCGTTGGAGGAGGCGTCGTCCTCTTCGTCCTCCTCTTCGTCCTCTTCGTCGGAGGGGGCGAAGCTACCCCAGGAGAGGAGGTCATCCTCACTTTCCACCACCAGTTCCCCGTCAATGAGGAACCGGAGGTCGTCCTCCCCATCGGTCAGGGGCAAGTCGCCATCTGACCCGACGAGGGCCTCGGGTGGGCCATTGGGCACGAAGTCGAAGTCCCACTCCGGCTCATCCCATTGGTTGTGCTCTGGCATCGGCTCGCTTGAGGAAGAAGATCGGAAGGAGAGAGCAGATGCAGCAGAGGAAGAGGATGAGTCCATGGTGGAGGAGGGCTTTTCGGTGGCTAGTACTGAGGAAGGGGATGAAAAAGCGAGTTGCTCGACGTGGTTAAATAAAAGGGGATATAGTGGAGATTTAATGCCGCGACGGTTTTCGAGGACATGGTGCCGAATCTATCAAGTCGTGCAGAGAAGCTGAGAAGGCAAGGCATCATGATGAAAGATTCTGCGACGTTTCTGCTCTGGCACGACGTGACCCTACGAAGCAGAAAAACAGAGTGGTTTTGAAATTATCATTGCCAAAACCAGGGGGGCATGTGTTATCACCAGAATTTAACCAAGTCTGGAGATGGGCCGTGATTAAATGGGCTTAGAAGATATACATGGAAGATATTCCCGAACCGGCCTTGTATAAGAAGTTTGGGCAAGATTGCCGGTGTATCCGTAAATATAGTAGGATACGTGTCGGTTAGAATTAAGAGATAGAGTTTAGCTCGTACACGGTTGGGTTTATTCCCAAGTTAGAGAGTCTACGGACTATAAATATGTATCTAGGGTTATTGAGAAAGGAGGACGATCACGTTCACAACAAATCAATCTAGGCGCATCGCCACCCCTTGTTTCGAGGGTTTCTCCCGGGTAAGCAACATGCTCGCCTAGATCGCATCTTGCGATCTAGGTAGTATCAGTTTATTCGTCTTTGGTGTTGCTCGTGCTGAAGCCTTTTTGATGGCGAGCAACACCCTTATCTTAGGTGTTTTGGGGTTGATCACAATGCTTTCACGATGCACTTGTTTAGCTACGCTACCCCTTGATATCTAGCTGCCCTTACACCTATTTTAGGTGTAAGGGCAGCACCTTGCTTGTTCGTTATTTAGTAGATCTAATCCGTTATAGTTGCTCCTTGTTCTTCAAGGATTGGTTTGATATCCGTATGGTTAGGCCTTATAAACGGGTTGAAGGATCCGGTAGTGCGTAAGGTGTGGTTTACTAAGCTCTAGAGGGATTGTTCCGGGGATCAACTTCACGTTGGTTTTTAGGCCTCTTTAGTGCTGGTTTTCTATCATCTTACGTATCTGTTAGGCTCAATTACGCATAGGATGTTCCGATTATACAGTGAAAACCCTAGACTATCGTGGATTAGCTTAGCTTGATATTGATAAAGCATGATCCACATGTCCTTATAAATCTAACATGAACCATGGGGCAATCGGCTCTTTGAGCCGATCCACAGAATAACTTAAGAGCCGATCGGGGCTCGTATTTAATGTTTACGTGTTTGCCATGCAGGAAACTAGTCGAAGCAATCCATCACCTTCCTGACCAGGTATAGGTCAGGTGGCACGCCCTCGTAAGCACCAGGACGCGTGTTCCAGAAGGCATTGCGGGCCGTCGCCCGAGGGACCAGGGTCAGCCGCAATCCTGGGGGCCTCCCGGCTCTACTGTGTTGCCCGTCGTTGCTCGCCGGTGGGTTTCTGACCGCAACACTTACCTCCCCGGCAACGGTGCCAGAAAATAGCTTGATGTCTAAGCACGCTTCTTTTCTTGTAGACAGTGTTGGGCCTCCAAGAGCTGAGGTTTGTAGAACAGCAGCAAGTTTCCCTTAAGTGAATCACCCAAGTTTTATCGAACTCAGGGAGGTAGAGTTCAAAGATATCCCTCTCAAGCAACCCTGCAATTAAGATACAAGAAGTCTCTTGTGTCCCGAACACACCTAATGCACTTGTCAGATGTATAGGTGCACTAGTTCGGCGAAGAGATAGTGAAATACAAGTAATATGGATGATGGCAAGTAGTAATTGCAATCTGAAATAAAAATGGCAGCAAGCGAACATGTAACAGAACTTGTTGGAAACGGTGTTTCAATGCTTAGAAACAAGGCCTAGGGATCATACTTTCACTAGTGGACACTCTCAACAATGATCACAAAACTAAATAAATAAATGCTACTCTTAAACACTCTCTTGTTGGATAACAAACACCATTCATTGTGTAGGGCTACAAAGCACACCTCAAGCCGGAGTAAACAAGCTCCACAATTTCACGGAGTTCATATTAAAGTAATCTCTAGAGTGCATAATAGACCGTTGCAATTTAGACCGAGTACTAACATAGCATACACACTGTCACCAATAGCTATGAAAGGGGGAATAGATCACATCAATACTATCATAGTAATAGTTAACTTCATAATCTACAAGAGATTACAATCATAAGCTACGCCAAGTACTACATGATGCACACATTGTCACCTTTACATCATGGAGGAGGAATAGAATACTTTAATAACATCACTAGAGTAGCACATAGATTAATAGTGATACAAAGCTCATGATCACATAAAGATCACATGGGAGAGAGAGATGAACCACATAGCTACCGGTAGAGCCCTTGGCCTCGGGGGAGAACTACTCCCTCCTCATCATGGGAGATAGCAACGGTGGTGAAGATGGCGGTGGTGTCGATGGAGATGACGGTGGTGTCGATGGAGATGACTCCGGGGGCAATTCCCCGTCCCGGCGGCGTGCCGGAACAGAGACTTCTGTCCCCCGAAACTTGTCTTCGCGATGGCGGCGGCTACGGAACTCTTCGTGGAATATCGTCGGTATATTTAGGGTTTTCGCATTTGGAGGATTATATAGGCGAAAGGGTAGCGTCGGAGGGGTCCCGAGGGGCCCACCCCATAGCTGGGCACGTCCCCCCTCTTGGCCGCGCCGCCAGGTGGTGTGGGGCCCCCTTGGCCCCCCTCCGGTACTTCTCTGGCTCACTGGGTCCGTCTCGGTAAAATAGAAGGTTTGGCTTTTGTTTCGTCCAATTCCGAGAATATTTCCTGTTTAGGATTTCTGAAGCCAAAAACAGCAGAAAACAGGAACTGGCGCTTCGGCATCTTGTTAATAGGTTAGTACCGGAAAATGCATCAAAATGATATAAAGTGTATATAAAACATGTGAGTATTATCATAAAACTAGCATGGAATATAAGAAATTATAAATACGTTTGAGATGTATCAGCTCCCCAATGGCATACAACTCCTGCTGGAAGTACCGAGATATAGTCTCCATGGATCGCCTGAATGTGTTATGGATGACTCTGAACCTCTGGTTATGACCGATGACATGAAGAAACATTGCGACTTGTTCTTCGACAGAGGTGATGCTATCAGTTAGCAGTCCTCTTTCCCTGAACGATTTCACAAGTGCATAGAAAGGGGCTCTTCTCATCCGTAGCATCTGGATGGCCTCTACGTCGTTGCAGTTGTAGATGTTGTTTAGGTTGGCAATCATCTCCTGATATCGTTTTAACATAGGTCCGTAAGTCACACGAGGATAAGCAGCATGCCTAACTGCTCTCTTGTGCACCATCAGGATCCAGGCTTGTACGCAAATGATGAGTGCTGCGGCGTGATGCACAAGTTGGAGCTGGTTGGTCTACTCAAAGAAGATCTATGCATTACGAACGGTCTTATCGAACCCAACTAGTTCTACCAACATGAATCGAACACTACAGTAGAGCAGAGGAGTTTCCCCTTACCTCCTTCATGGTGGACGATGGACACGGCCGAAAGCCGCCGCATATGTGCGCAAGCTCCGTCGCGGCTGGAGAAGAGGACCCTGGTCCGGCGCCGGAGACCGAAGGTAGATGCGCGCTGCCAGATCTGGGTCGCCACCGCCGCTGGTAAGAAAATTGGGGATTGCAAAATTTGGGAGGGGGCTAATGGAGAGGGTAACCGAAAAGGGAGGTTACCCCTACCTTTGTCGCGGAACGCCACTGGGATTTCGGCTTCTCCCGTCATGCCGAGGTGGAGCTCCCGCGCGAACGGCGTTGTCGATTTTCGTCTCGCTAGGACCTAGCCCTGGAGAAACTGTTAAACCGGGCGTTTCTCCGGACCTGTCCCAGGGGTGTTTTAAAACTCGTACTATGCAACAACGCGAGTGTGTAGGGAACCAAACGGCCCGAAATATGTTGGGCCGATGCGAGGCAAGGGAGCCCAGCCTATCATAGTGTGAAATGTGGTAGTTTTTTTTTTGAAACAAGAAATGTGGTAGTTTTAGCATTTGGAAACACGGACCACCTTCGGGCTCCATCTGTCTTCCCTGTTCGAAGTTCGGACGGCCGTTCACGGGGTAGCTCGTCCCGTTCCCTGTCTGCAACGACGACCAGACAGCCGTCCCGCGCCGGCGCCGTCACCCCGCTCCCTCACGCCGTCCCTCCCTCCGACCCTCCGCAAGATCCAAGCGAAACCCGCAGCAGAAAGTTTCAAAAACACCACTAGCACTCCCTCCCTCCCTCCCTCCACTACCCACCGCCAATCCAATCCCTCGCCCAGATCGGGCGCCTAGGGTTCCCCCGCCCACCGCCCCACCGGCCGGCGATGCCCGCCTCCTCCGTCTCGGGCGGCAGCGGCCCGGGCGGCGTCTCCCCCGACGCCATCATCGAGTGGCTGCAGGACGAGATGGGCTACCCGTCCGCGCCGCCCGCGCCGGACCAGCTCCGCAAGATCTGCCGCGGCAACATGCTCCCCGTCTGGTCCTTCCTGCTCCGCCGCGTCCGCTCCGAGCGCACCGTCGCCACGGCCCGCCGCAACATCCTCGTCCACGGCGTCGCCGCCAGGCGGGCCCGGGAGGGCGGCCTCGGCGCGGGCGGCGGGGGCGGGGGCGACGCCGCCGCCAGGGAGGCCGAGGCCAGGGAGCGCGACCTCGCCGCCGAGGAGGCCGAGCGGCTGCGCGGGGTCGTGCGCAGGCAGCGTAAGGAGCTGCGCGCCCGCATCGCCGAGGTCGCGCGGGAGGAGGCCGAGCGCAAGCGCGTCCTGGGCGAGCGATCCAGTGCCAGGTATCCAACCACTAGTAGGGGTACAAACGAACTATCCACGGCCTGATTTCATGATTCCTCTATTGGAGATAGGGGGATGGAATTGGAGCCGCATTTTGGTTTTATGAAGTTATGCTGCTTGACCTATTTACAGACAGGAATGCCTGAAAATCTTCGACTAAGCAATGATTTTGACTCTCAATACTTTCCTGGCATAGTAGAAATGCATGAACATCTACTGATAGAGTTGATTCAAAGTGTCAACTCATTATTTGGATTTCAATGGGGGAAAACAAGGTTTGATTTATTACAAGGGATGTTCTGGTTGATGGCACCCAAAAGGTGAACACGTAGTAGGCATGGGGATTATACTCATGGTACAGTGTGGTCTTCACTTTTGCAGCTTGCTTAACGTATTGATAGAAGTGCCTGAAAATTTAAGCCTTAATATGTACCGACTGTCGCTACTTTACTGATTCTGATAGAAATGCACGAAAATCTACTGATAGAGGTTGCCTGATAGTGTCACTCTTGAGTTGAGTTTAATGGGAAAAAAAGTTTGATGTACTCCAAGGAATGCAACGCAAAACACTAACAGATAGTAGAACCAGTGCAAAGTATCGGTGCAGTTCATGGCTGCTCATCAATTAAACGACATTAGCTATTTCCCGTCAACTTCTAATGATTCTGCAAGCTTCCGATTTTATTCAGTTTCACTTGATTAACATGAAAAATGATGTATTTGCATATGTTAAATGGTATCTGCACGTTGTTTATGCTCAGCAAACAGTGTTCCCAAATTCATTATCTGGTATTTTATTTGGCACCCATCCTTTAGTGTTTATAATTTTATGTGGCCTAAACAATGATTGTACGCCTATCAGGTAGGAGGCAGGATCCTTGCAGTCATGCAGTAGACCTGTTTTTGGAAGGAACTGCAGTGAATTTCATTCATGTACTACCATAGAATACAGAAGTCACCCTATAAATGTTTTTTAGACTAGTTCTGGCATGAACTTGAATATGCAAAGAATTTCAGAAATTCATGCTGATATAATATTTGTTCAGAAAAGACCAGAGCTGAAATTTCACGTACAACTGTTTTTTTTTTTGCTTCACGCCTTTGATGTTTTCGAATGATGTTCCACAACTTCGGTCTGACTGAAAGAATAAAATAATAATTCCATATTTTTTAACCTTAGGCACAAACAAGTTATGCTCGAGGCCTATGATCAGCAATGTGACGAAGCTTGCAAAATATTTGCTGAATACCAGCGACGTCTGCATCAGTTTGTGAACCAAGCAAGAGATGTGCGAAGATCAAGTATAGGTGTGGCTGGATCTGTAGATGCTATTGAGGAGATGCAGTTGCAGAGCGAGCGAGATGACCTTTACTCAAGTGTCAAAAGTAACAGGTTGTCAGAAGATCTTGCCCTTGTAGAGACCTCGCGTGAAAGGAGTATCCGAAAGGCATGTGAAACACTTGCTGCAGATATGGTTGAAATGATTCGGAGTTCGTTTCCAGCGTTTGAAGGGAATGGCATTAATTCAAGTTGCCAGTTAGACGTGGCAAAGCTTGGCACTGATTTGGATGGTGAAATACCAGCAGATGTTAAAGCTGTGGCATTAGATTCCCTGAAAAATCCTTCCTTGTTACTGCAATCGATCAATGCGTATACGTCACGTATGAAATTGCTTGTACATAAAGAAACAGAAAAGATTGACATACGTGCTGATGCAGAACTCTTGAGGTACAGTGTTCTTTTTCGTTTATCCTATTCTTATTTCAAGAACAGACATGCAAGAGTTAGATATTCCTGCCACTTAATGATTATTCTGTGCATAATTTTTTTCAGTAACTTCTGATCGTTTTGGTTGTCTAGTTATATTCTCATGAATTTAATCCTGTGGCTGTAGCTTTGCCTCTTCAAGAGTGAATTCTATTCTAATTGGAGATTTTATGTACCTTTCCAAACCAAACAAGTAGACTGTACCATTTGGTCTTTGTACTGAACTGCTTTGCTATTATACAAAGTGTTTGACAAACATTGGTTGTATGCTATCATTGGAAAGGTACATCTACTTATTGAAAACAAACAAGTAGATGCCATCAATGGTACAAACATTTGACGCATAATTTATACAAACGTTAGAATTACACTTTTAGAGAGATTCTTTTTTGTTTTATTGTTGTTTGGTCTTTGTACTGAATTGCTTTGCTAAATATAAAAACTTGCTAAGTTGCTTATATTTCTTTGGGTTAGATGTTAACCAGATATACAAACTCTTGTTCCTAGGTATAAGTACGAAAATGAGCAGGTCATTGATGCCGCTTCAACTGACGCAAGCTCACCCTTACCATATCAGGTGTATGGCAATGGAAAGATTGGATCAGAGTTGTCGACCCGAGGAACATATGACCAGCTGCTAGAGCGACAGGTACCCTCCTTGAGAGACAGTTTAAAGCCCTAGTAAAATATTATTTCTGTTGGAAAGAGTGCACTGATATTATTTCTGTTGGATACATGGACCTCTCTTCTAGTTCTACACCCTTTCCTGTATGCAAATTGTCACTTTTTGCATTTTCTGCATTCCATTACTTCATCTGTTCATTCTCAGAAATCAATGTCAAGTTATCATTTTGGATTTGTTATTCTAGAGTGGCCTTTCTATTTTCTCCTAGACATTTCTCAATTGTGCTTGTTATGCTGTTCTCTTACCAAAAAAGTTTCACCACTGGCTACACTTAAATTTTATTTTGTGCATGATGCTTAGATCCTCATCCCAGCAAGGCATATGAAACCGAAGTTAACTCCTGTATTGCATCTGTCTTTGCAGAAAGAACATGTTCAGCAGTTCTTAGCCACAGAAGATGCTTTAAATAAAGCTGCAGAAGCTAAAGCTCTAAGTCAGAAGCTCCTGCAGCGGCTCCATGGAACTGTTGATACGACTGGAAGTAAGAAGCTTCCTACTGGGAACACCCCACAGAACGTGACGAACAGCAGGCACTTGGAGGTACGAGTTCAGAATGTCATCATGATATGATAAATGCCATATAAGATGCCCTTTTAAAATGCCACTCTAAATTTTTGTGCTTGTAATGAATAGCAAAATAACAACATATGTTTGTAAAGAAAAAAACATTCCAGTTTCATACTAAGTTCAAATAAGCCTTCCACTGCCAGGAAACCTTTTTTAACAATAGGACGTGCATATAGCTTGAGACCATGCATTCATGTAGGCACTTATAGTTTATTTGGACACCTGACACTGTTCAAGATACGCTGGTTGGGATTCTTTCTACAAAATCGTATTGAAACTTTTGAGCTGAAAGCTGCATGCGCTTCCTGCTTGTAAACTAACCAGTTATGCATTACCCCTTTGCAATATATCATTATAGAAAATAAAAACGTTGTATAAGCTATTATCTTTTCCTGATAGTGTTGGCTACCTTATTTTAGCTGGATGTTTGGGCCAAAGAAAGAGAAGTTGCTGGATTGAAGGCAAGCTTGAATACACTAACATCAGAGGTGCAACGTTTGTATAAACTATGTGCTGAGTGGAAAGAAGCGGAAGATTCTCTGAAAAAGAAGTGGAAGAAAATTGAAGAGTTTGACGCTCGTCGATCAGAACTCGAGTGCATTTACAGTGCTCTTCTACGGGCCAATATGGTTAGTTTGGAATGTTGTGTTTTTTTATCTTTCAACACTAGAACTTTTTTGATATGACATGAACATATAAATGAAAGGCAATTTCCAGTCTTCACTATTGCCAGCATGATTAGCAAGTTTGCATCAGCAGCAGTAGTGCAATGAGCTAAAGTAGTATATTGTCACTTGAATTAAGATTTTTCTATCGGTTTTGTGGGCCATAACTGCTGGCAGCTTTATGGCGTTTATAGGAGCTAGGAGGTCAAGAGAATTATTTTACTTGTTGTACGGGGTGGGGACTCATGTGACTAGATCATATCTCCGTTTGCATTTCCTCTTTTCAATACAATAAATGTGTTCATTTCTCGCAAGACGATACTGAATTGTCATGTATAGGAAGCGTCAGCATTTTGGGAGCAACAACCGTTATCTGCTAGAGGATATGCATCAAGGACAATCATCCCTGCATGCAATGCTGTGGTAGACATGTCAACTAACTCAAGAGATCTCATTGAGCGAGAATTAGTCGCGTTTGGTCAAAGTTTGGAGAACAGCTTATGCAGGTTACCGGCAACTCCTCAGGTTAGTAGTATATTGAGTTTATTGCTAATTTATTCTTCTGAAAACCGATTGGCCTTTGATTTGCCTTGTTGATCTTTCTATTGCGTTTGCTGATATTTTGCTTTGTAGGCCCTTTTGGAGGCTGTGGGTTCTAATGGTGCTACAGGATCAGAAGCACTCGCAGCTGCAGAAAAACATGCTGCTATGTTAACTGCGAGAGCTGGTGCTAGAGATCCATCTGCTATACCATCTATATGCCGCATTTCTACTGCTCTTCAGTATAATTCTGGTACAGTTTTATTGGGAGTTCTTCTCTTCTATTTTCTTGTAATTCTTCTATGTTATAAACCATGTTAAGGCAGAATGTGCCCTTCCCTCCCCAGTGGTGCGGCCATGCGGGTCTCCATGCCTGCCCTGATTTGAAGTCTGGGTCAAGGAAGGATAAAAAATACTAGTTCTTTTATCCCACAGAAAGTCATCTTAGGTTGCGGTTAGCCAGTAGGACCAAGATAACATATGTTTATTAGTGAAGGTCTGAAGGTCAAGCCTCTTATGCTATCGTATAAAACTTATGCTACTGTCTGAACAAAATCGATAATTTAGTACGGTGTCATCACAAATTAAAGAGAACAGTCAGAACACTTTTAGCACTAACTCTGTTAAAACATATACATTTTCTTATCTGCCTATGCTTGGACTCACCGGTTTGCAACAAAGAGTGCTTCCCCTTCCCATGTGCCTTTTTGTCCACTTTGATTATGAACTGTTTTGGGCCTCTTCTCTTAGGTTATAGAGACAACTCACTTGTCTTGGGTTTCTTGTTAACAGTGTCGCCAGGAGAAGGCACAGATTCTGGCTTAGCATCAGTTTTGAGTTCGCTGGAGTTTTGCCTAAAACCTTGTGGTTCTGAAGCTAGTATACTAGAGGATCTATCAAAAGCTATTAATGTGGTGCACACACGAAGAAATCTTGCTGAAAATGATCGTGTTTTGCTAAACCGTGCACATCGCGCTCAGCAAGAATATGAAAGGTATGATATTTTTTCCTGCAGTGGTAGATATTTTCTAAATGGGTCTAATTTTCACTATTGCAGTCATTTTTCGAGTACAGGTTGTAGGCATGCCGTAGTCATTATTGTTTCTGATCTCATTTCTTTGTTGCTATGTCAGAGTGAATATTGATTGTTTTCTCATTTCTTTGTTGGCTTCTTCCTGGTAGTCCTATTCCCCATGCTACAAATAACAGTATGCTGGATTCTTTAGCTGATATAATCAAAATAGATCCATGTTATACCATGCCATGCTGAATTTCATCCTAGGTTGTCTTCAACTTTGGGGTGCAATATGTTTTCACTGTTTAGAAAGTGGTGAGTAACATGTTCACTTCACAGCTAGGCAGTTTTGTTGTCATGAAATCTAATCTAAGTTGCAAATACGTTTTTCTACATGCTACATGATAGAAACTCTTGCATTTGTGAATTCACTGACATTCTATAGGACTTACATGGGAAGACATACTCTAACCTTGAATTGATGGGTTTACTTAGCATTATTGTGTCGATGCATGGTATTTTGGTCAGGTAACCTCATCTACACTATGGTGATGACTAGACAAATAAAACCCTCTTGCAGCTGATGTCAATGCTAATAGTTGTGGATTCTTTTTTATTCACAAACACTTCTGTAGTAATACTTTTATTGGTCCAGAACATTTTACTTTATCTACTGTTCAATGAATAGCATGAGTTCCCTCTAGCCTTCTCATTTGTCTGAAACCAGAGTCATTATTTGTCTTCCCTGTTAATTCGTACCTAGTGAATTTCAGTTATTTGCATTTTTCTCTAATGTTTACTGATGTGCCTGTCCTTTATGTAGAGTGGCGAACTATTGTCTTAAATTAGCCGGTGAACAAGACAAGGTTGTGGCAGAACGGTGGTTGCCAGAACTGAGAAATGCGGTTCAAGAGGCTCAAAGGTGCTTCGAGGACTGCAGACGTGTAAGAGGCTTGGTAAGTAATACTAACTTGCATGCACCAATATAAAAAAACTAAGTTCTGAACTTCAAGGGGATCACAGCAATGCGATCTCACTGTAGTCAGACGAGTGAAATGATAATGCTAGATTGCAGGAACTTTTCCACTCTACCCCTGGGAAGGAAAAGTGCTTGTGTCAACTGCTTGTTCGTGGAGTCCTGTTCCCAAACCACTTATTTTTGCTGTTAGAAAGCCTTCTCAATTTGCATCCCTATGCCCAAACTCTCTGTTGTGACGTTGATACCTCCTTGTTGCAACCTACCACCCACATCCCACATGAGCAATTGCCTAAGTTGCCTCAAACTTCCCCAGCCATAGCACGTCAGTTGTTTGATTTGTTTGTTCAACACACCGATTGCATTGTACTCTCGTCCATCAACTTTATTTTTCCTTACTGATGATGTTGTAACCTCCAGGTCGATGAGTGGTACGAGCAGCCAGCAGCAACAATAGTTGACTGGGTTACCATAGATGGGCAAAGCGTCGGTGCCTGGATCAATCTCGTAAAACAGCTCCACATGGAGATCTCCAGGCGAACACTTGCCATGTCTTCGGCAGGTGACGATTAGGGAAAGCTGCTTGCTACCACATCTTTTTTATATTCTTTGGAGACCATCATGATTGGTTGGGTTTCTAGCTGGTTGTATCTACTCCGATAGTTTTGTGCCATATGCTGTTTTGTAATGGGTTTATATGCATCTTTCTTGGTCTAGCTTTGTAATTAGTTTATGTATGTGTTCTTGTATGTTGTCATGTGTTCAATGCCAATTTGTTACATTGTGTACTGTTGTTCTGTTTGCTGGTTTGGAGATCTGCACCTCATTTCTGAACTTGTGTGGGTAACTGTCGCCATTATATACAAATGCAAGCTTCCGTAAAGTCATCTAAGAGCATCTCTAACTCATTGATGTATAATAGGGCACCCAAAACAGCATCCCTATAAATTGTAACATCACCAAAAACTAGGTTTGTATAGTAGGGTTAGAAGAGGAAATGATGGTTGATAACCTGATCTCTCACCTTGCATGTATCCATGCATTAGTTCAGATAATTCCAATTGCTATTATTGGCTCTGAATTCCTTGATCTGTCATGTGCAACTTTCCTATGTTAGGTTGTTGCACTTCTCCGCATAGTTTGTTTGAGTGTGTGCTGCTAAATGTTAGGATGCTGCAAACTTCTCCCCGAATCTTAAGCTAGAATGTGCGCAGTATGCCACCGCTCCTTCCGATTCTCCTGCGTCCAATGCAGCTCGTCTTGGTTGGCGAGTCAGGCAGGAGAGGTTCTACTGGAACGTTGCTCCATCTTCTCCCTTCTCTACTACAGTGCTACGCCTCTTCCGAACCAAGTCGGCCACCATGCTGTTTGTCGTGCAGCGGCAGCCCAGTGAGCGGTGTCTCTGAAGCTCCGGCCGCCGCTTCCTTACCAGCCTCGTCTCCGGCAAGATCCATTTGCTATGTAGCTGAGAAAGAGGTACGACCAGATCTACAGATCGTCCATTAGCATCGTCCGGTGCAAATTAGTCTAGAAATCCATCTGATAAGAGATCTACCCTTCAGATCGTACATGGCGGCGCACGCGAAGCTCCAGGTCGAGACGCGCGTCTTCGACGGCAGCATCAACTCCCCGCGCGAAGGACGCTTACACAACAAGAGCACTGGCCTCGTCGCTGGACCACAGGTGGCGCGCGGGCTCTACATCGTCTCGCGCAGAGTACGTTTGACGTGAGCAGGCACCATCGACACGTCTTCAGGAGCCGCATCAGCAGTGCACGTGTGGAAGAGCACCAGGCAGCTGGAGCAGCAGCTATAGCCGCACCAGCGCCACGCACCTGATGCAAAATTTTGCTATGTCATGCAGATGCATACATGCACGCAAGGCACAGCCAGAAGACGCGCGCCATGACGCGCGCACAGACGACACCAAGGGCATATGCCGCGTCGCACAACTACGGGAGGGCGGACTCCCGCGAGGCGGCACATCGACTATCGAGAACCGGACTACACTGCGCCGAGCCACGACATCCAGATGTACGACTACACCAAAATCTCCGCCGAGCTATGTATCACCGAAACATCACCGCCAAAGTCTACATCACTGTACGTGGTTGCCATCGACATCTACGACAATGTCTAGCTGCCGCAGTAGATCCCTTCCCCCGCTGCACTACGACACAAAAAAAAAACCGCCGCTGTAGATCACTGTCTCCGTCGCACTACGATACAAAAACCCACCGCTGCCATCCCTGTTGTCACCGCGCAATAACCCAAGATCTCTGCTGCCGCCGCTGCACAAAACCTATAACCCCGCGACACAAAATGTACAAAAAGGGAAAAAACATCGACCACTCCCACCTCGACCACGACTATATCATATTTGGCTACCTCGACATCGACATCAACGACAATGACAATGTCTACAACTACACATCGTCATCAGCTTAGTGTCCACTTCATTATTTGCGTCCACGACATTCCCGAGCGGGAGTGAAGAGAATGCACCAGAAGGGAACCCTGATGATGATAAGGAGAAGAGGATGGAAGCGCGAAACTTCAAACCCAATCGCAATCGTCCGCTTCACTACTCCCCTAGGACTAAGAAGAAATGTTAGAATACATGTATACAACTTAGACTAGATCATCTCGTGTACCAAGTTGTTAGACTTCTTAGCCCCTAAATCTTGTACCTCTATATATACCCAAGGAAAAAAAATAACGCGCTATACAAAAATAGCGTCGGCCGAAAAATACGTTATTAGCATGCTATAGTGCCGGAATGATGTAGCGTGGGCTGTCTAGATACGCTATAGCGTGCTATTAGTATCGAAATAGGGCGCTATTTTTTTCCATGATATATACCCCTCGAGGGTCAAGTCCGCAACAAACACGAAAACAGAAATTAAAGATTCTACAATTTCTTCAGGATGCTTCTGTTAGTATATCTTGCCATGGTTAATCTGTTCAGTAGGAGCGACATCATGATCTTTATTTACTTGGCATGTTGTTATGTTATCACTAGCTCCAAAGACAGTACTACTATGATATCTGGAATGCTATCTCGTGCACGCTGATTATACATGGACTAGTGCTCTTGATTTATTCATCATTAGTTAAATTTTGGTGCAAGCTATTACAGAAAGTACTAGTCTGATGCACACTTGCTTTCTCATTGCATGCTACTTCCAACATGTTTACCATATGAGCAAATATTATTTCCCTCTCATTTGCAGTTCTGCATACTGAAAATGATTTATGTGAATGCCATGCCTCAGGAACAAGTCTCTACAAGAATTTTCATTTAGATACTTTGAACACAATTGACATATAGACGAATGATTAATTGCAAACCCATATATACAAACAAACATCGGATACTCTAGATGACAGATTCCTAGTCTAGAAGAGTTCCCACCGCGTTCGTCCGCAGTGCCTCCACGCCCGCGTCCTGTACCAAGTGCACCTGCTTGGACGCCCACACGAGCACATCAAGAACCCCAGCCTGCGCAAGCTCCTCCTTCTCGGGGACATTCAGAGCAATGGCGCAAAGCAATATAAGAGCATGAATTTGCAGCTGCTTGTCCCCAAGGTACACGAGCAGAACAAGGTGTTTTGCCCCGCCAGCGTCGACGATGGCCTTGCTGTGGTTTACATGCAGGTGGTTCCCAGTGCAGACGAACTTGGTGAGCGCGAGCATGGCTTCTCTGGTGACGGAAGGCTCGCGGTTATCGAGCAGCTCCACTAGCAGGCCAACCACACGGCTGATCTGGCTTGCCGTGAACGTGCGCGATAGGCAGCCGAGGGAGGTGATGCACGGAAGTAGCAGCGGATCATCTGACTCCCCCTCACGCACAATGCGGAGTAGCTGCTCCGTCGCGCCCGCCGCCTTGCCGGGCTTGAACGCACACTGTCGCAGCGCGAGGTTGACCTCCGCGACACGGGCGATCTCCATGATCATCATGGTAGAGTAGTAGAACTGTAGCTCGCTGCGTCTGTCACTCTTGTCGAGGATCCTGGTGAAGCAAAGGATGCCGCCGGACTCTGCGATGCTTTGGCACACGCCTGGATGACCTCGGGCAAGCTTCCATAGAGCCTTGGCTGCCATGGTCTTCATGCGTGCCTTGGCGGCCGCATCCTCGATCTGCTGGCCTTGGCGCATCTTGGCAAGCACAACTGAGTGCAGCGACGTCATGGTCTCCGGCGTCTCATCGAGGAGACTGACCAGGAGCCGAACGGCGTTTGTCTGTGCGAGCGAGTCTTGCAATCTCCGGTTGTGC
The DNA here is from genome assembly GCF_022539505.1 of Lolium rigidum. Classification (NCBI taxonomy): domain Eukaryota; kingdom Viridiplantae; phylum Streptophyta; class Magnoliopsida; order Poales; family Poaceae; genus Lolium; species Lolium rigidum. The sequence continues at coordinate 185,091,287 of NC_061512.1, read as the reverse complement.
TGCGCAAGCAAGGCGATGGCCTCGGCGGCCGCGGCCCGCACGCGCATCGACGGCTCCTTCAAGGCAGCGGCATAGACGAAGCATACGTCGGCACGGAGTAGCTTGTCCACACTCTCCTCGTCGTGGCCAAGTAGCCCAAGCGCGGTCGCCGCAGCCTCCTTCCCATCATCGGTGCCAGCCTTGAGCAGGTTAACGAGGGGCCGGACGCCGTCTTCTTGGACAATGAGCTCTGCGAAGCGTGGGTTGTCCCGGGCGAGGGACGCGAGGCTCGAGGCCGAGTCTGCCCGCACGGCGCGGCTGCCGGTGCGCACCCGCGCTATGTGGTCCCAGACCAGGAAGAGCTTGGGGTCGCCACGCAACATGTTTGGTAGACCGAGCATGTCGCCGTCGGTGTGCGGAGAGGAGAAGCGGAGCAGCCAGGCGACGTCCGCGAGCGCGGCGTCGAGCACCTCGAGGGTATGCCGGACCGTGGGCACGAGGCTGAAATTGAAGGCCAGGAAGCGGCGGAGGCGAGAGTGGTTACCCTCGAAGCACCTGCCCGCCATGACCAGCGCGTCCATAGCGACGGGTATGATGCGCTCGGCGGGGCGTTCGTACAGGTCAGTCCTTGCCGCCAGCCGCAGCGCCGCCGCGAGCTTCCTTACGCGCGAGCATAGTTCCATGCATTCCGGCAGGCACTTGGTCGAGCCCATCTTCACCGCCACTTGGTCGGCGAGTGCGATCGCGGTCGTCAGCATCGTCTTCACACCCTCTGCCATTAGTTCTTTTCTTTCCCCTTGTCGGCTCCCCAGCTGCGCGCTTGTTTTTCGAATGGTGGTGCTCACCAACAGCTCAAAGTGAGAAAGCTAGAGTTGTTACAAGTAGGAGATGCTAGCGTCGCAATTCGTGGTTCGGAAGCTGAACTGAACCCCTGAGATCGAGCTTAAATTGGCCATTCTCCTCCGCCACACGCCTCCGACTGAGCCTGGAAGAAAATACCGCCGAGTTGCCACGAACTTCCTCTCACAAACATAAAAGAAAAGCCACGAACTCCCGATTAGAAGGAAGCTGCCTTTTTTGGTATCTAATCTTCCTTAGAGAGCAAGAGACGAGCCAGGAGAGGGAAAGGACGATGTGCGTCAGCTGGTGGACAAGACGCGGCCATGAATCGGCTCCTTTTACTACCCGGTGCACCTTTACCGCTTTCCCAGCTCTCCTTTTATTTCTCAACTTGGTATCCAGCGATTCCATGAGTGATGGACTCCTAGACTTCAAGGTCTTGCCGTCTCGGTATGATTTTTTTTAATGGATGTTTTATCCTCGGCCTCTTCGTCCAAAGAATACATATAACTTTTTTTAATTAGGTTATTTGATAAAGCTTTATAGGAGAGATACAAAGATCAACTCAAAGCCACCAACCGAGCAACGCCGCTGCACCTACTGAAGAAGGGGATGATTATGAACAGGACCAATACCCTAACATCACACCAACGCACATCATCTAAAAAACCGAAGGCCTGACCAAACCGCACATTGGCGAGTAAGGAGCACAACCGGTCTAGCATACCCTCAGCACGCACCCGCGTACACGCTGTAGAGGTCGCTACCTCTGTCTTCCGCCAACCCATTTCCAAGAGGGATCAATGCGTAGACCTTGCCAGGCCTGTCGTCGACGCTGTCATGATGACAGACGGCGCCACCATCCTGCGCGCGTCCATCATCATGCGTCCGTCGCCGGTACCCCGTTGCACCATACCGCCAGGACTCATCGTCGTAGATGGTAGATGACACGCCGCTCCACCTTGGTCCCCACATGAGAAACACGTGGAGACTGACGCCCAGCCACCAAGCCGTCCAAACATCCGTCCAACTGATGAATTTCTTCAAAATGATGCTCCCACGGGGATAAAGATAAAGACGTCGCCGTCATCAGATCTAGGAGGCCTCCACAACGCCTCCAACGAGGGTTACGACGCCCACAAGCGCCGACATCAAATCTACATGATACGACACCCACAGGACGCCCAGATCCGAGGCTTTCCCCGGAAACAATGGAGCGAGAGACACCCCCACCATCGCCTCCACCGACGAATACGACACCCACGGGACGTGATGACCCACAAGTATAGGGGGTGTATCGTAGTACTTTCGATAAATAAGAGTGTCGAACCCAACGAGGAGCAGAAGGTGTTGACAAGCAGTTTCGATGAAGGATTCACTGTAAATTCTCATAGACAAATATTCAGGGGTTTTTGATATAGCAGATAAATAAAATACAAGTAAGTAAAATGCGAGAGTAATAATTGCAGCGAGTGGCCCAATCCTTTTTAGCACAAAGGACAAGCCGGTTTGTTTACTTATGACGACCAAACGTTATTGAGGACACACGGGAATTTAGTCTAGTGCTTTCGCTTCATATGGTTGATTAATCTTCATTGTTTTGATAAGTGTTGTGTGGGTGAACCTATGCTAACGCACCGCCCTTCCTAGGACTAATACATACTTGTGATTAAACCCCTTGCAAGCATCCGCAAATACAAGAAAGTAATTAAGATAAATCTAACCACAGCCTTAAACACTGAGATCCTGCTATCCCTCATGCATCGATATACCAACGGGGGTTCAGGTTGCTGTCACTCCGGCAACCCCACAATTAGCAAACGAATACAAGATGCATTCCCCTAGGCCCATAAAGGTGAAGTATCATGTAGTCGACGTTCACATGACACCACTAGGGAATTTCCCCGGCTGATTTCAGCCTGCCGGAGAGCTCTTTTCTCTCTGGTGTTTTCCGCCCCGCAGAGGCGGCTGTGACTATCCTCGATGTCCCCCCAACACCTTAGGGTTTTCGGGATATGAAGTACGCGAAAGGGAGATGGCCGAGGGGGGTCGTGGGCCCCCTCCCCACAAGGCGGCGCGCCAGGCCTGGTGGCCGCGCCGGCCTATGGGGGGGGGGGCATGGTGGCCCTCCTCGGCCTCCCCTTTTGGCTGGCTCCGTCGTCTGGAAAAATAGGAGCTTCGATATATTTTCCGTCAATTGTTGATCTTCAGAAATATTGTATCCTGGCGGTGCTTTTTCCAGCAGAATTCCGACTCCGGTGAGTAATTCTCCAATAATCATAAAACATGCAAAATAGGTGGAATAACATAAGTTTCATCTCTAAATATGAAATATATCAATGAATACAGTAAATTATGATATAAAATAGTGATGCAAAATGGACGTATCAACCCCCCCAAGCTTAGACCTCGCTTGTCCCCAAGCGAAACTGAACTCGGTAAACAAGACCACGTGTTTAGGGAGTGAAGAGTCGATAAATGAAATATGGACAAGAAGCATCACATTAATTCACACAAGACATTCTAGTAAACAACTTCCTCATATAACTCAACTTGAGACAAGTAAAGGGAAATCACAGTTAAAGGTGCATAGGAAATCATAATTGGTAATGGCAAACTTCGTTCTTGGTCAAAGAACAATTAACAGATTGTACTTTATCTTTCGAGCATAGATAACCTTCAAAATCATATTCATTCAGATAAAATTTATACTAAACAAGGAAGAATAAAAGACATGATTACATAGATCACAATATAAATGGTTGGATCACAACAACTCAATTGCTTGCTTGAGACAGAGGGAAATAGGTTTACTGACTCAACATAAAAGTAAAAGATAGGCCCTTCGCAGAGGAAGCAGGGATTAAATCATGTGCTAGAGCTTTTCAAGTTTTGAAATCATATAGAGAGCATAAAAGTAAAGTTTTGAGAGGTGTTTGTTGTTGTCAACGAATGGTAGTGGGCACTCTAACCCCCTTGCCAAACAGACTTTCAAAGATGGGCTCCCATGAAGGACGTTATCTCTACCATCAAGGTAGATCATCCCTCTTCTCTTTTGTTTACACATGTACTTTAGTTTTATTTATGGACGACACTCCTCCCAACCTTTGCTTTCACAAGCCATGGCTAACCGAATCCTCGGGTGCCTTCCAACATTTCACATACCATGAAGGAGTGTCTATTTGCAAAATTAAATTGCTTACTGATGAATCAGGGCAAAACATGTGAAGAGAATTATTAATGAAAATTAATTAATTGGGGCTGGGAACCCCGTTGCCAGCTCTTTTTGCAAATTATTGGATAAGCGGATGCGCCACTAGTCCATTGGTGAAAGTCTGCCCAACAAGATTGAAAGATAAAACACCACATACTTCCTCGTGAGCTATAAAACATTGACACAAATAAGAGATAATAACTTTTTGAATTGTTTAAAGGTAGCACATGAAGTATTTACTTGGAATGGCAGAGAAATACCACATAGTAGGTAGTTATGGTGGATACAAATGGCATGGGTTTGTTTTAAGGTTTTGGATGCACGAGAAGCATTCCCTCTCAGTACAGGTCTTTGGCTAGCAAGGTTGATTAGCAAGCATAAGAGTTGAGGGAAACAAACAAATATACATGTGATAGAAACAATCATGCATCTTCCTTGTAAACATAAACAATTTTAACTTCAGAATACTGATGGCGTGTAACTCACACGTTCGTTGGGAACCCCAAGAGGAAGGTATGATGCGCACAGCAGCAAGTTTTCCCTCAGAAAGAAACCAAGGTTTATCGAACCAGGAGGAGCCAAGAAGCACGTTGAAGGTTGATGGCGGCGGGATGTAGTGCGACGCAACACCGAGGATTCCGGCGCCAACGTGGAACCTGCACAACACAACCAAAGTACTTTGCCCCAACGAAAAAGTGAGGTTGTCAATCTCACCGGCTTGCTGTAACAAAGGATTAACCGTATTGTGTGGAAGATGATTGTTTGCAGAGAAAACAGTAAAAGAAGAAGTATTGCAAGCAGATTTGTATTTCAAGTATAAAAGAATGGACCGGGGTCCACAGTTCACTAGAGGTGTCTCTCCCATAAGATAAAAGCATGTTGGGTGAACAAATTACAGTCGGGCAATTGACAAATAGAGAGGGCATAACAATGCACATACATGTCATGATAAGTACAAGTGAGATTTAATTGGGCATTACGACAAAGTACATAGACCGCCATCCAACCGCATCTATGCCTAAAAAGTCCACCTTCAGGTTATCGTCCGAACCCCTCCGGTATTAAGTTGCTAACAACGGACAATTGCATTAAGTATTGCGCGTAATGTAATCAATAACTACATCCTCGGACATAGCATCAATGTTTTATCCCTAGTGGCAACATCACATCCATAACCTTAGGGGTTTCGTCACTCCCCGCATTCACTGGAGACATGAACCCACTATCGAGCATAAATACTCCCTCTTGGAGTTACTAGCATCAACTTGGCCGCAGCCTCTACTAATAACGGAGAGCATGCAAGATCATAAACAACACATAGGTAATAACTTGATAATTAACATAACATGGTATTCTCTATCCATCGGATCCCGACAAACACAACATATAGCATTACGGATAGATGATCTTGATCATGTTAGGCAGCTCACAAGATCCAACAATGAAGCATAATGAGGAGAAGACAACCATCTAGCTACTGCTATGGACCCATAGTCTAGGGGTGAACTACTCACTCATCACTCCGGAGGCGACCATGGCGGTGTAGAGTCCTCCGGGAGATGAATCCCCTCTCCGGCAGGGTGCCGGAGGAGATCTCCAGAATCCCCCTAGATGGGATTGGCGGCGGCGTCTCTGGAAGGTTTTCCGTATCGTGGTTTTTCGCCTCAGGGGTTTCGCGACGGAGGCTTTAAGTAGGCGGAAGGGCGGAGTCGGAGGGCTGACGAGGGCCCCACGCCACAGGTCGGCGCGGCCAAGGCCTGGGCCGCGCCGCCCTATGGTGGTGGCCCCTCGTGGCCCCACTTCGTATCCCTTTCGGTCTTCTGGAAGGTTCGTGGCAAAATAGGACCCTGGGTCTTGATTTCGTCCAATTCCGAGAATATTTCGTTACTAGGATTTCTGAAACCAAAAACAGCGAGAAAACAGAATCGGCACTTCGGCATCTTGTTAATAGGTTAGTTCCAGAAAGTGCACGAATATGACATAAAGTGTGCATAAAACATGTAGGTATCATCAATAATATGGCATGGAACATAAGAAATTATCGATACGTCGGAGACGTATCAGCATCCCCAAGCTTAGTTCTGCTCGTCCCGAGCAGGTAAAACGATAACAAAGATAATTTCTGAAGTGTCATGCCATCATAACCTTGATCATACTATTTTTAAGCATATGTAATGAATGCAGCGATCAAAACAATGGTAATGACATGAGTAAACAAGTGAATCATAAAGCAAAGACTTTTCATGAATAGTACTTCAAGACAAGCATCAATAAGTCTTGCATAAGAGTTAACTCATAAAGCAATAAATCAAAGTAAAGGTATTGAAGCAACACAAAGGAAGATTAAGTTTCAGCGGTTGCTTTCAACTTGTAACATGTATATCTCATGGATAATTGTCAACATAGAGTAATATAACAAGTGCAATATGCAAGTATGTAGGAATCAATGCACAGTTCACACAAGTGTTTGCTTCTTGAGGTGGAGAGAGATAGGTGAACTGACTCAACATAAAAGTAAAGAGAATGGTCCTTCAACGAGGAAAGCATCGATTGCTATATTTGTGCTAGAGCTTTTATTTTGAAAACATGAAACAATTTTGTCAACGGTAGTAATAAAGCATATGAGTTATGAAAATTATATCTTATAAGTTGCAAGCCTCATGCATAGTATACTAATAGTGCCCGCACCTTGTCCTAATTAGCTTGGACTACCTGGATCTTTGCGATGCACATGTTTTAACCAAGTGTCACAATGGGGTACCTCCATGCCGCCTCGTACAAAGGTCTAAGGAGAAAGCTCGCATTTTGGATTTCTCGCTTTTGATTATTCTCAACTTAGACATCCATACCGGGACAACATGGACAACAGATAATGGACTCCTCTTTAATGCATAAGCATGTGGCAACAATTATTATTCTCATATGAGATTGAGGATATATGTCCAAAGCTGAAACTTCCACCATGAATCATGGCTTTAGTTAGCGGCCCAATGTTCTTCTCTAACAATATGCATGCTCCAACCATTAAGGTGGTAGATCTCTCTTACTTCGGACAAGACGGACATGCATAGCAACTCACATGATATTCAACAAAGAGTAGTTGATGGCATCCCCGTAAACATGGTTATCGCACAACAAGCAACTTAATAAGAGATAAAGTGCATAAGTACATATTCAATACCACAATAGTTTTTAAGCTATTTGTCCCATGAGCTATATATTGCAAAGGTGAATGATGGAATTTTAAAGGTAGCACTCAAGCAATTTACTTTGGAATGGCGGAGAAATACCATGTAGTAGGTAGGTATGGTGGACACAAATGGCATAGTGGTGGCTCAAGGATTTTGGATGCATGAGAAGTATTCCCTCTCGATACAAGGTTTAGGCTAGCAAGGTTATTTGAAACAAACACAAGGATGAACGGTGCAAAAAAACTCACATAAAAGACATATTGTAAACATTATAAGACTCCACACCGTCTTCCTTGTTGTTCAAAACTCAATACTAGATGTTATCTAGACTCTAGAGAAACCAAATATGCAAACCAAATTAGCAAGCTCTAAGTGTTTCTTCATTAATGGGTGCAAAGTATATGATGCAAGAGCTTAAACATGAGCACAACAATTGCCAAGTATCAAATTATCCAAGACATTTTTAGAGTTACTACATGTAGTATTTTCCAATTCCAACCATATAACAATTTAACGAAGAAGAAACTTCGCCATGAATACTATGAGTAAAGCCTAAGGACATACTTGTCCATATGCTACAGCGGAGCGTGTCTCTCTCCCACAAAGTGAATGCTAGGATCCATTTTATTCAAACAAAATAAAAAACAAAAACAAACCGACGCTCCAAGCAAAGTGCATAAGATGTGACGGAATAAAAATATAGTTTCAGGGGAGGAACCTGATAATGTTGTCGATGAAGAAGGGGATGCCTTGGGCATCCCCAAGCTTAGACGCTTGAGTCTTCTTATAATATGCAGGGGTGAACCACCGGGGCATCCCCAAGCTTAGATCTTTCACTCTCCTTGATCCTATTGCATCATACTCCTCTCTTGATCCTTGAAAACTTCCTCCACACCAAACTCGAAACAACTCATTAGAGGGTTAGTGCATAATAAAAATTCACATGTTCAGAGGTGACACAATCATTCTTAACACTTCTGGACATTGCATAAAGCTACTGGACATTAATGGATCAAAGAAATTCATCCAACATAGCAAAAGAGGCAATGCGAAATAAAAGGCAGAATCTGTCAAAACAGAACAGTCCGTAAAGATGGATTTTATTAGGGCACCAGACTTGCTCAAATGAAAATGCCCAAATTGAATGAAAGTTGCGTACATATCTGAGGATCATGCACGTAAATTGGCTTAATTTTCTGAGCTACCTACAGGTAGATAGACCCAGATTCGTGACAGCAAAGAAATCTGGAACTGCGCAGTAATCCAAATCTAGTACTTACTTTACTATCAAAGAATTTACTTGGCACAACAAAACTCAAAACTAAGATAAGGAGAGGTTGCTACAGTAGTAAACAACTTCCAAGACTCAAATATAAAACAAAAATACTGTAGTAAAAACATGGGTTGTCTCCCATAAGCGCTTTTCTTTAACGCCTTTCAGCTAGGCGCAGAAAGTGTATATCAAGTATTATCGAGAGATGAAGCATCAACATTCTTACCAGGGGTGTTGGGAGTTTTCTCAACCATGCATAGTATGTTGGATACATAAGTTTCAACGGCTCCCTTTTCATTAGTCTTGGGCTTGCTGCTCTCATCAAACAAATTTTCAGGAACAAGCCAAGCATAGTTATTTTCTAGTGCATCATTCATAGCTAGGAGTTTACATGGTATTGGTGCTTTGATCTCCCCACCATCATTAGCATTATTAGTGTATTTTATTCTATCCATGTCCATTTTTTCAAGGAGACCAACAAAATTAGTATGAGAAAAAGCATATTAAATTTAGCAAAGACCTTTCTAGCCTCTCTTGCTAGACCACCAAATTCTCTAAGAAGGGTTTCTAAAACAAAATCTTTCTTTTACCCCTCTTCCATATCACCAAGTGTAAGAAACATATGTTGGATTATAGAATTGAGATTAACAAATTTAGTTTCCAACATGCGAACTAAAGCAGCGGCAGCAATTTCATAAGTGGGAGCAAGTTCTACCAAGTGTCTATCTTCAAAATCTTCGATGGTACTAACATGAGTGAAAAATTCTTCTATATTGTTTCTCCCAATTATAGACCCGCGTCCTACCGGTATGTCTTTTGTGGTAAAATTAAAAGGAAACATGATGAAATAAGTAAAGTAAATGCAAGTAACTAATTTTTTGTGTTCTTGATATAGAGTGCAAGACAGTAAATAAAGTAAAGCTAGCAACTAATTTTTTTGTGTTTTGATATAATGCAGCAAACAAAGTAGTAAATAAAATAAAGCAAGACAAAAACAAAGTAAAGAGATTGAGAAGTGGAGACTCCCCTTGCAGCGTGTCTTGATCTCCCCGGCAACGACGCCAGAAAATGTGCTGTTGACGTGGGAGTTGAAAATCTTTGTGGTGTAAATTTTCTTCGTTCCCCGGCAACGGCGCCAGAAAAAGAGCTTGATGGCGTGTAACTCACACGTTCGTTGGGAACCCCAAGAGGAAGGTATGATGCGCACAGCGAGCAAGTTTTCCTCGTAAAGAAACCAAGGGTTATCGAACCAGGAGGAGCCAAGAAGCACGTTGAAGGTTGGTGGCGGCGGGATGTAGTGCGGCGCAACACCAGGGATTCCGGCGCTAACGTGGAACTCGCACAACACAACCAAAGTACTTTGCCCCAACGAAACATGGTGAGGTTGTCAATCTCACCGGCTTGCTGTAACAAAGGATTAACCGTATTGTGTGGAAGATGATTGTTTGCGGAGAAAACAATAAAGAAGAAGTATTGCAGACAGATTTGTATTTCAGTATAAAAGAATGGACCGGGGTCCACAGCTTCACTAGAGGTGTCTCTCCCATAAGATAAAAGCATGTTGGGTGAACAAATTACAGTCGGGCAATTGACAAATAGAGAGGGCATAACAATGCACATACATGTCATGATAAGTACAGTGAGATTTAATTGGGCATTACGACAAAGTACATAGACCGCCATCCAACCGCATCTATGCCTAAAAAGTCCACCTTCAGAGTTATCGTCCGAACCCCCTCCGAGTATTAAGTTGCTAACAACAGACAATTGCATTAAGTATTGCGCGTAATGTAATCAATAACTACATCCTCGGACATAGCATCAATGTTTTATCCCTAGTGGCAACAAGCACATCCATAACCTTAGGGGTTTCTGTCACTCCCCTGCATTCACGGAGACATGAACCCACTATCGAGCATAAATACTCCCTCTTGGAGTTACTAGCATCAACTTGGCCGGAGCCTCTACTAATAACGGAGAGCATGCAAGATCATAAACAACACATAGGTAATAACTTGATAATTAACATAACATGGTATTCTCTATCCATCGGATCCCGACAAACACAACATATAGCATTACAGATAGATGATCTTGATCATGTTAGGCAGCTCACAAGATCCAACAATGAAGCACAATGAGGAGAAGACAACCATCTAGCTACTGCTATGGACCCATAGTCCAGGGGTGAACTACTCACTCATCACTCCGGAGGCGACCGTGGCGGTGTAGAGTCCTCCCGGGAGATGAATCCCCTCTCCGGCAGGGTGCCGGAGGAGATCTCCGGAATCCCCCGAGATGGGATTGGCGGCGGCGGCGTCTCTGGAAGGTTTTCCGTATCGTGGTTTTTCGCCTCAGGGGTTTCGCGACGGAGGCTTTAAGTAGGCGGAAGGGCGGAGTCGGAGGGCTGACGAGGGCCCCACGCCACAGGTCGGCGCGGCCAAGGCCTGGGCCGCGCCGCCCTATGGTGGTGGCCCCTCGTGGCCCCACTTCGTATCCCTTTCGGTGTTCTGGAAGGTTCGTGGCAAAATAGGACCCTGAGTCTTGATTTCGTCCAATTCCGAGAATATTTCGTTACTAGGATTTCTGAAACCAAAAACAGCAGAAAACAGCAACTGGCACTTCGGCATCTTGTTAATAGGTTAGTTCCAAAAAGTGCACGAATATGACATAAAGTGTGCATAAAACATGTAGGTATCATCAATAATATGGCATGGAACATAAGAAATTATCGATACGTCGGAGACGTATCAAATACTAAGCTCATTAGCTAACAAGAAAGAAAGATAATGAAATAATATATCTAAATGTATTTCCCTCTTTTCTACTTAAGTCTCAAAGTATTGTTGTTGTTGACCAATGCTAATTTTTCCAAAACCAACTACATTTACTTGATGCCCCCAAAGTGATACCAATACTAGCAACAAGATCAATCATATAACAGAAATTGCAAACTAAAATAAGGTGTGCAAAAAGTAAATGATAAAAACTTCTCATTAATATTCCATAACGATAACTCACACCAAGGTATACATAGATAACCAACTAAAAGAGAGATACTTCCACACTGCAAACCATCTTATATGATAACTTCCCTACTCATGATATGACACTACTTGACAGTAAAAAGGTAAAAGATAGTGATGATGTGATACCGTGGTACTCCCCCAAGCTTGGAACAAACCAAGGGGGTGCCAATGCCAATGATGAATTACTCCTTCGGTGGTGATGGCGAATTCTTGATAAGCTTCTTAACAAGCTCATTTAACTCATCAATCTCGTAAGTGAGGTTGCGGATCATCTCCGAGTTGTGCTCGACTCGGTTAAGAAGTATGTCAGATGGTGAGTCCCAACTCTTAGAGTTGTTTCCCCACTCCTCAGCTTCAGGCTTCATCCTTCCTGCAGTGTTAGAAGGATCCATATCCCAACTACTAGGCAATACTGCCTTGGGAACCCTTTCAATTTTACTATTATGAATTAGAGTGTGGAAGGGGTTATCGATGCCTGGAGGAGATGTCCTTGGAGATAGGAAGCGACGTGGGACTTTTCCTCTGGTGCTAATTCGTGCGCTTCTCTTGGGATTGAAAGGATTTGCCACCACCCCGATGCTTGCGACGGTGGCACGCGGGTATACCCGCGGGTCCTCCTCCACTTCTCCTTCATCTTCACTCTCGACTTCTTCCTTTAACTCGGGATCTTGAATATCTTCCTCCGAAGGCCCCTTGCCCTTGTTGTTGGAGACCATGGTACTTCTAGATCAAAAACGGATCCTGGCAGAAAACAGCTCGAAACAAAACACGACGGGAAGATGATATACGGACCTCGGGGGATCCGGGGGATTATATAGCAAAAAAATTCACGATAGAAGGAAAGTACCAGGTCAAACCAGAGTGGGAGAGGGACTCTGAGGAGCCGTCCCCATATGGCGGCGCGGCCAGTGTGGGGCCCGCGCCACCACGTGGGGACGCGCCCTCGTGCGTCTCCTCCGCTCCGATTCGATCTCGTAATTTTTCATATTTTCTAAAAATAGCAAAAACATTGTTCGGAAAGTTAAACGCGGACTTTTTATTACCAAAATTGTTACCTATTCGAAGTCGAACTCTGCAAAACTATCAATTTGATCTTTGATGAAAGTTTCCGGAGTCACCACTCGAATAACATCAACATCTTCATTATAAGAATCTCCAGAAATATAGTGCTTGAGTCTTTGTCCATTCACCACTTGTGTGGCATCACCCTTCAGAGAACCAATTTTTATTGCCCCTGAACGATACACCTCCATAATAACATATGGTCCTTCCCATTTTGAGAGTAATTTGCCTGCAAAAAATCTGAGACGAGACCGATACAATAGGACTTTATCTCCAACATTAAATTCTCTTTTAATAATTCTTCTATCATGCCATTTCTTAACTTTTTCCTTAAAAAGTTTAGCATTTTCATAAGCTTCACTTCTCCACTCATCTAAAGAACTCAATTGTAGCAACCTTTTCTTACCGGCAAGTTTAAAATCTTTATTAAGTTCTCTTACAGCCCAATAAGCTTTGTGCTCTAGTTCTAAAGGTAGATGACAAGCCTTTCCATAAACCATTTTATAAGGAGACATTCCCATAGGATTTTTATAAGCAGTTCTATAAGCCCACACCGCTTCCTTCAACTTACTAGCCCAATTTTGTCTAGATTTATTAACAGTCTTTTGCAAGATAGATTTAATTTCTCTATTTGATAATTCTACTTGCCCACTAGTTTGAGGATGATAAGCGGAAGCAATCCTATGATTAATACCATATTTAGCAAGAGTTTTTCTAAAACCACCATGAATAAAATGAGAACCTCCATCAGTCATAAGATATCTAGGTACTCCAAACCTAGGAAAAATAATGTCTAAAAGCATTCTTAAAGAGGTTTCACCATTAGCACTTTTTGTGGGTATGGCTTCCACCCATTTAGTAACACAATCAATAGAAACAAGTATTCAGAAGGGAAAGGACCCATGAAGTCAAATCCCCAACAATCAAATGGTTCAATAACAAGATTATAATTCATAGGCATTTCATTGCATCTAGAGATATTACCTACTCTTTGACATTCATCACAAGATAAAATAAACTTTCTTGCATCTTTAAAGGGAGTTGGCCAATAAAAACCTGACTGTAGAACCTTTTGTGCGGTTCTATCTCCCGCGTGATGTCCTCCATAAACACTACCATGACACTTACTCAATATCTCTTGTTGTTCATATTCGGGGACACATCTTCGCATAATACCATCCACTCCTTCTTTATATAAGTGTGGGTCATCCCAAAAATAATGCCTCAAGTCATAAAAGAATTTCCTCCTTTGCTGAGCTGAAAAGGTTGGAGGCCAGTACTTGGAAACAATAAAGTTGGCATAATCAGCATACCAAGTACTATCTTGCGAGCTCACCTTTATTACAGCCAATTGTTCATTTGGAAAACTATCATTAACAGGAACAGGATCATAAGTAATATTTTCCAATCTAGAGAAATTATCAGCAACAGGATTATCAGCACCTTTCCTATCTACAATATGTAAATCAAATTCTTGCAAAAGAAGCACCCATCTAATAAGCCTTGGCTTAGCATCTTTCTTTTCCATAAGGTACCTAATCGCAGCATGATCAGTATGAATTGTGACTTTTGAATCAACAATATAAGGTCTAAACTTATCACAAGCAAAAACTACAGCTAATAATTCTTTTTCAGTTGTAGCATAATTTGTTTGAGTAGCATCAAGAGTTTTACTAGCATAATGAATAACATTCAATTTTTTATCTACTCACTGTCCAAGAACAGCACCAACAGCAAAATCACTAGCATCACACATAGTTTCAAAAGGTAAATTCCAATCAGGAGGTTCAACTACGGGAGCAATTGTTAAGGCTTTCTTTAGAGTTTCAAAAGCTTCCTTAATTACAATCATCATCAAAAACAAAAGGTACATCTTTTTGAAGAAGATTAGTAAGAGGCTTTGAATTTTTAGAGAAATCTTTAATAAATCTCCTATAAAAACCAGCATGACCAAGAACACTACGAATACCTTTAACATCCCTAGGATAGGGCATCTTCTCAATTGCTTCAACTTTAGCTCTATCAACTTCAATACCTCTCTCAGAAATTTTATGTCCCAATACAATTCCTTCATTAACCATAAAGTGGCATTTCTCCCAATTAAGAACAAGGTTAGTTTTTTCACATCTCTGCAAAACTTTATCAAGGTTTCGCAAACAATTATCAAAAGAATTCCCATAGACAGAAAAATCATCCATGAATACCTCTACAATCTTTTCACAAAAGCCATGAAAAATAGCACACATGCATCTTTGAAAAGTAGCAGGAGCATTACATAAACCAAAAGGCATACGCCTATAAGCATAAGTTCCATATGGACAAGTGAAAGTGGTTTTCTCTTGATCTTTAGTTCTAACAGCAATTTTTGAAAACCCAGAATAACCATCGAGAAAACAGAAATGAGTATTTTTAGATAACCTCTCTAGCATTTGATCAATAAAAGGTAAAGGGTAATGATATTTCTTAGTAACTTTATTAACTTTTCGAAAATCAATGCACATTCTATACCCTACAACTACTCTTTGAGGGATGAGCTCATCATTATCATTAGGTACAACAATTATTCCTCCTTTCTTAGGAACACAATGCACAGGACTAACCCATCTACTATCAGCAATAGGATATATAATACCAGCTTCAAGAAGTTTTAATACCTCATTCCTTACCACATCCCTCATCTTAGGAATTAAACGACGCTGATGTTCAACAACAAGCTTTGCATCATCTTCCATGTTGATGGCATGTTGGCAAATAGAGGGAGAAATCCCCTTCAAGTCATCAAGAGTGTAGCCAATAGCTCCTCGGTGTTTCTTCAATATTTCCAATAATCTTTCTTCCTCAAAATCTGAAAGCTTAGCACTAATAATAACAGGATATGTTTTCTTATCATCAATATAAGCATACTTAAGATTATCAGGCAATGGTTTCAAATCAAAAACAAGATCTTCCTTTGGCGGTGGTGTTGTACCTAGATCTTCAACCGGTAAGTCATGTTTAAGAATAGGTTGACGAAGGAAAATTTCATCAAGCTCATTCCTTTCTTCCCTAAAGACTTCACTCTCATGATCCTCCAAATGTTGCTGCAAAGGATTATTAGGAGCAAGAGCAATAGATGCAAGCTGTTCAACTCTAAAATCATCATTAGGCAATTCAACTTCATAAGGAACTTTGCCAAATTTAGAGAAATTAAACTCATAAGATTCACCAGCAAATTTAGTCACAATTTTATCTTTCTTGCAATCTATAATAGCTCCACAAGTATTTAGAAAAGGTCTACCAAAAATGATAGGACAAGTCTTACTAGCAGCAGAACTAAGTACCAAAAAGTCAGCAGGATATTTAATCTTACCACATACACATCTCGAACAATACCAATAGGAGATATAGTTTCTCTATTAGCTAGCCGAATAACCACATCAATATCTTGAAGTTCACAAGAACCAATTTCATGCATGATTTCCTTGTAAAGCTCATAAGGAATGGCACTAATACTTGCACCAATATCGCATAAACCATAATAACAATGATCACCAATTATAACAGAGAGCATAGGAACACTGGCTTTCCTAGACTTACTAGGATGTGAACCAATATTAGAAGCATCTTCACAGAAAATGTGATGGGATTCGTAGCATAGAAAACAAAAAAATTCCTACCGCGAGAACGCAATCCAAGCCAAGATTCAATCTAGAAGACGGTAGCAACGAGGGGATGAATGAGACTAACCCTTGAAGATTTCCAAAGCCTACAATATTAGATCTCATTGTTGCAGAAGATGATCACTTGCCGCTTTCAAAAGCGCGTAGAAGATCTTGATGGTGCCACAATTGGGCAGCACCTCCGTACTCGGTCACACGTTCGGTGTTGATGAAGACGACGTCCTTCTCCCTGTTCCAGCGAGCAGCGGAAGTAGTAGATCCTCCTTGGAATCCCGGCAGCACGACGGCGTGGTGGCGGTGTCGATGGAGATCTCCGGCGGAGCTTCGCTAAGCGTATGCGGGAGAGGTGGTGGAGGAGGGGCGGCTAGGGTTTGGGAGAGGGGGGGCGCCAACCACTATAGGGGTGCGGCCAACAAGGGCTTGGTGTGGCCGGCCCCCTCCCCTTGATCCTCATTATATAGGTGGAACCCCCAAGTGTTGGACTACAAGTCTTCGAATAAGACCCAAACCCAAAACCTTCCATGTGTAGGGAAACCTACCCAAGGTGGGATTCCCACTCTAGGTGGGATTCCCACCTTTCCTTGGAGGGGGGTGGCCGGCCACCTTGGTGGAGTCCACCTGGGACTCCACCCCCTTAGGGTTGGCCGGCCATGCTAGGTGGAGTCCCTCCGGGACTCCGTCTTCCATAGTGATTTCTTCTGGACTTTTCTAGAACCTTCTAGGACCTTCCATAAATGCACTGGATCATTTTCAAACTTATAAAATGACTTCCTATATATGAATCTTATTCTCCGGACCATTCCGGAACTCCTCGTGATGTCCTGGATCCCATCCGAGACTCCGAACAAAACTTCGAACTCCATTCCATATTCAATATCTACTAATACGACATCAAACCTTAAGTGTGTCCCCCTACGGTTCGCGAACTATGTAGACATGGTAGAGACCTCTCTCCGACCAATAACCAATAGCTGGATCTGGAGATCCATAATGGCTCCCACATATTTAACGATGACTTAGTGATCGAATGAACCATTCACATACGATACCGATTCCCTTTGTCATGCGATATTTTACTTGTCCGAGGTTTGATCATCGGTATCTCTATACCTTGTTCAACCTCGTCTCCTGACAAGTACTCTTTACTCGTACCGTGGTATGTGGTCTCTTATGAACCATTCATATGCTTGCAAGCTAATTAGACGACAATCCATCGAGAGGGCCCAGAGTATATCTATCCGTCATCGGGATGGACAAATCCCACTGTTGATCCATATGCCTCAACTCATAGTTTCCGGATACTTAATCACACCTTTATAACCACCCATTTACGCAGTGGCATTTGATGTAATCAAAGTATCTTTTCGGTATAAGTGATTTACATGATCTCATGGTCGAAAGGACTAGGTAACTATGTATCGAAAGCTTATAGCAAAATAACTTAATGACGTGATCTTATGCTATGCTTAATTGGGTGTGTCCATTATATCATTCACATAATGACATAACCTTTTTATTAATAACATCCAATGTTCATGATCATGAAACTATGATCATCTATTAATCTACAAGCTAGTTATACAAGAGGCTTACTAGGGACTCATTGTTGTTCACATAACACACATGTATCAATGTTTCGGTTAATACAATTATAGCATGGTATATAAACATTTATCATAAACACAAAGATATATAATAACCACTTTATTATTGCCTCTTGGGCATATCTCCAACAAAATGATGTGACCATCTTCTACCAGTCACAAGGTCTTTAACTATTGCAACAGCAGGTTCAACATTTATTTGCTCCTCAGGTTCTATAGGTTTCTTTGCACTTTAATTAACCACACTAGTTATAACAGAATACTCCTTCATTTTAGCAGGGAAAGGAATTTTTTCAATATAAGCTTCAGGAAGAATATGATCAACAATTTTAACTTCAATACATTTACCTATAGGTGAATCAGTTTTATCTTTGTAAGGTTCATGATACTTATTAAAATTCTTCCTAGGAAATTCAAAATGAGAAGAAAAAGATTTATAAAAATTTGCAACAACTTGAGAGTCAAGACCATAGGTAGCACTCATATTACGAAATTTATCAGTATCCATAAAAGTTTCAATGCATTCATAATCATAATTTATACCCGACTCTCTACCTTTGTCGTTCTCCCATCGTTCAGTATTCTCCTGAATCCGATCAAGAAGGTCCCATTTAAACTCTTCTTTTTTGCGTGTGAATGATCCAGAACAAGTAGTATCTAGCAAGGTTTTATCTTGAAAAGAAAGTCTTGCATAGAAATTATCAATGATGATATTACCAGGAAGCTCATGAATGGGGCATTTGAGCATTAAAGACTTCAATCTCCCCCATGCTTGGGCAATACTCTCTCCATCATGAGGCCAGAAATTATATATGCGGTTTCGGTCTTTGTGAATTTCACTTGGAGGATAGAATTTAGAATAAAATAGAGGCACAATATCCTTCCAATCAAGAGAGTTCCCATTCTTCAGCAATTTATACCAATGCGCCGCTTTACCAGATAGCGACATAGAGAATAGTTTATTCCTAACTTCATCCATAGAAATACCTGCACACTTGAATAACCCGCATAATTCATGTAGAAATAGTAAATGATCTCAAGGATGGACAGTTCCATCCCCTTCATAGCGGTTATCCACAACACGTTCAATAATTTTCATAGGTATTTTATATGGAATCTCTTTCTTACCTGGCGCCTCATCCACTACCGTTGCAGTAGTAGTAGATTTTCCAAATAGGGATTCAAGAGAAGATCTCTCCATAATGAATTATAGCAGCAGGCAGAAATAAAAACAACACGTACAGTAAAAGTTTTCCTTACCAATTCCACTTACCAATAGCGCTTCACTCCCCGGCAACGGCGCTAGAAAATAGTCTTGATGACCCACAAGTATAGGGGGTGTATCGTAGTACTTTCGATAAATAAGAGTGTCGAACCCAACGAGGAGCAGAAGGTGTTGACAAGCAGTTTCGATGAAGGATTCACTGTAAATGCTCACATACAAATATTCAGGGGGTTTTGATATAGCAGATAAATAAAATACAAGTAAGTAAAATGCGAGAGTAATAATTGCAGTGAGTGGCCCAATCCTTTTTAGCACAAAGTACAAGCCGGTTTGTTTACTTATGACGACCAAACGTTTTTGAGGACACACGGGAATTTAGTCTAGTGCTTTCGCTTCATATGGTTGATTAATCTTCATTGTTTTGATATGTGTTGTGTGGGTGAACCTATGCTAATGCAACGCCCTTCCTAGGACTAGTACATACTTGTGATTAAACCCCTTGCAAGCATCCGCAAATACAAGAAAGTAATTAAGATAAATCTAACCACAGCCTTAAACTCTGAGATCCTGCTATCCCTCATGCATCGATATACCAACGGGGGTTCAGGTTGCTGGCACTCCGGCAACCCCACAATTAGCAAACGAATACAAGATGCATTCCCCTAGGCCCATAAAGATGAAGTATCATGTAGTCAACGTTCACATGACACCACTAGAAGAATAACACCACAACTTAAATATCAAACCATTAAATATTACTCAACATAGTTCACTACTAACATTTAGACTTCACCCATGTCCTCAAGAACTAAACGAACTACTCACAAGACATCATATGGAACATGATCAGAGGTGATATGATGATGAATAAAAATCTGAACATAAACCTTGGTTCAATGGTTTCACTCAATAGCATCAATAACAAGGAGTAATCAACACCGGGAGAGTTTCCCCTATGAAATAATCAAGATTCAAACCTAGATGTTACAGCGGAGACGAGGTGCAGCGGTGGAGATGATGGTGTCGGCGGTGGAGATGATGATGATGATGATCCCAATGAATTCCAGCTCGATGGCGGTGATGATGGCGATGATTTCCCCCTCCGGGAGGGAATTTCCCTGGCAGGTTTCAGCTTGCCGGAGAGCTCTTTTCTCTCTGGTGTTTTCCGGCCCGCAGAGGCGGCTGTGATTATCCTCGATGTCCCTGATGGCGTGTATTTCACACGTTCGTTGGGAACCCCAAGAGGAAGGTATGATGCGCACAGCAGCAAGTTTTCCCTCAGAAAGAAACCAAGGTTTATCGAACCAGGAGGAGCCAAGAAGCACGTTGAAGGTTGATGGCGGCGGGATGTAGTGCGGCGCAACACCGGAGATTCCGGCGCCAACGTGGAACCCGCACAACACAACCAAAGTACTTTGCCCCAACGAAACAAGTGAGGTTGTCAATCTCACCGGCTTGCTGTAACAAAGGATTAACCGTATTGTGTGGAAGATGATTGTTTGCGAGTAAACGAGTAAAACAAGTATTGCGAGCAGATTTGTATTTCAAGTATTAAAGAATGGACCGGGGTCCACGAGTTCACTAGAGGTGTCTCTCCCATAAGATAAAAGCATGTTGGGTGAACAAATTACGATCGGGCAATTGACAAATAGAGAGGGCATAACAATGCACATACATGTCATGATAAGTATAGTGAGATTTAATTGGGCATTACGACAAAGTACATAGACCGCCATCCAACTCGCATCTATGCCTAAAAAGTCCACCTTCAGAGTTATCGTCCGAACCCCTCCGGCATTAAGTTGCAAAGCAACGGACAATTGCATTAAGTATGGTGCGTAATGTAATCAACAACTACATCCTCGGACATAGCGCCAATGTTTTATCCCTAGTGGCAACAAGACAACACAACCTTAGAACTTTCTCATCATCGTCCCAGTGTCAATGCGGCATGAACCCACTATCGAGCATAAATACTCCCTCTTGGAGTTAAGAGCAAAAACTTGGCCGCAGCCTCTACTAATAACGGAGAGCATGCAAGATCATAAACAACACATATGTAATAACTTGATAATTAACATAACATGGTATTCTCTATCCATCGGATCCCGACAAACACAACATATATCATTACAGATAGATGATCTTGATCATGTTAGGCAGCTCACAAGATCCAACAATGAAGCACAATGAGGAGAAGACAACCATCTAGCTACCGCTATGGACCCATAGTCCAGGGTGAACTACTCACTCATCACTCCGGAGGCGACCATGGCGGTGTAGAGTCCTCCCGGGAGATGAATCCCCTCTCCGGCAGGGTGCCGGAGGAGATCTCCAGAATCCCCCGAGATGGGATTGGCGGCGGCGCGTCTCCGGAAGGTTTTCCGTATCGTGGTTTTTCGCTTCAGGGGTTTCGCGACGGAGGCTTTAAGTAGGCGGAAGGGCGGAGTCGGAGGGCTGACGAGGGGCCCACACCATAGGGCGGCGCGGGCCCCCCTCTGGCCGCGCGGACCTATGGTGGTGGCGCCTCGTCGCCCCACTTCGTATCCCTTTCGGTCTTCTGGAAGGTTCGTGGCAAAATAGGACCCTGGGTCTTGATTTCGTCCAATTCCGAGAATATTTCGTTAGTAGGATTTCCGAAACCAAAAACAGCGAGAACAACAGAATCGGCACTTCGGCATCTTGTTAATAGGTTAGTTCCAGAAAATGCACGAATATGACATAAATTGTGCATAAAACATGTAGGTATCATCAATAATATGGCATGGAACATAAGAAATTATCGATACGTCGGAGACGTATCAGCATCCCCAAGCTTAGTTCTGCTCGTCCCGAGCAGGTAAAACGATAAAAAAGATAATTTCTGAAGTGACATGCCATCATAACCTTGATCATACTATTTGTAAACATATGTAATGAATGCAGCGATAAAAACAATGGTAATGACATGAGTAAACAAGTGAATCATAAAGCAAAGACTTTTCATGAATAGTACTTCAAGACAAGCATCAATAAGTCTTGCATAAGAGTTAACTCATAAAGCAATAAATCAAAGTAAAGGTATTGAAGCAACACAAAGGAAGATTAAGTTTCAGCGGTTGCTTTCAACTTGTAACATGTATATCTCATAGATAATTGTCAACATAGAGTAATATAACAAGTACAATATGCAAGTATGTAGGAATCAATGCACAGTTCACACAAGTGTTTGCTTCTTGAGGTGGAGAGAAATAGGTGAACTGACTGAACATAAAAGTAAAAAATAATGGTCCTTCAAAGAGGAAAGCATCGATTGCTATATTTGTGCTAGAGCTTTTATTTTGAAAACATGAAACAATTTTGTCAACGGTAGTAATAAAGCATATGAGTTATGAAAATTATATCTTACAAGTTGCAAGCCTCATGCATAGTATACTAATAGTGCCCGCACCTTGTCCTAATTAGCTTGGACTACCGGATCTTTGCAATGCACATGTTTTAACCAAGTGTCACAATGGGGTACCTCCATGCCGCCTGTACAAAGGTCTAAGGAGAAAGCTCGCATTTTGGATTTCTCGCTTTTGATTATTCTCAACTTAGACATCCATACCGGGACAACATGGACAACAGATAATGGACTCCTCTTTAATGCATAAGCATGTGGCAACAATTATTATTCTCATATGAGATTGAGGATATATGTCCAAAACTGAAACTTCCACCATGAATCATGGCTTTAGTTAGCGGCCCAATGTTCTTCTCTAACAATATGCATGCTCCAACCATTAAGGTGGTAGATCTCTCTTACTTCGGACAAGACGGACATGCATAGCAACTCACATGATATTCAACAAAGAGTAGTTGATGGCGTCCCGTAAACATGGTTATCGCACAACAAGCAACTTAATAAGAGATAAAGTGCATAAGTACATATTCAATACCACAATAGTTTTTAAGCTATTTGTCCCATGAGCTATATATTGCAAAGGTGAATGATGGAATTTTAAAGGTAGCACTCAAGCAATTTACTTTGGAATGGCGGAGAAATACCATGTAGTAGGTAGGTATGGTGGACACAAATGGCATAGTGGTTGGCTCAAGGATTTGGGATGCATGAGAAGTATTCCCTCTCGATACAAGGTTTTAGGCTAGCAAGGTTATTTGGAACAAACACAAGGATGAATGGTGCAGCAAGACTCAATTAAAAGACATATTGTAAACATTATAAGACTCCACACCGTCTTCCTTGTTGTTCAAAACTCAATACTAGATGTTATCTAGACTCTAGAGAAACCAAATATGCAAACCAAATTAGCAAGCTCTAAGTGTTTCTTCATTAATGGGTGCAAAGTATATGATGCAAGAGCTTAAACATGAGCACAAAAATTGCCAAGTATCAAATTATCCAAGACATTTTAGAGTTACTACATGTAGTATTTTCCAATTCCAACCATATAACAAATTAACGAAGAAGAAACTTCGCCATGAATACTATGAGTAGAGCCTAAGGACATACTTGTCCATATGCTACAGCGGAGCGTGTCTCTCTCCCACAAAGTGAATGCTAGGATCCATTTTATTCAAACAAAACAAAAACAAAAACAAACCGACGCTCCAAGCAAAGTGCATAAGATGTGACGGAATAAAAATATAGTTTCAAGGGAGGAACCTGATAATGTTGTCGATGAAGAAGGGGATGCCTTGGGCATCCCCAAGCTTAGACGCTTGAGTCTTCTTAGAATATGCAGGGGTGAACCACCGGGGCATCCCCAAGCTTAGAGCTTTCACTCTCCTTGATCCTATTGCATCATACTCATCTCTTGATCCTTGAAAACTTCCTCCACACCAAACTCGAAACAACTCATTAGAGGGTTAGTGCATAATAAAAATTCACATGTTCAGAGGTGACACTATCATTCTTAACACTTCTGGATATTGCATAAAGCTACTGGACATTAATGGATCAAAGAAATTCATCCAACATAGCAAAAGAGGCAATGCGAAACAAAAGGCAGAATCTGTCAAAACAGAACAGTCTGTAAAGATGGATTTTATTAGGCCACCGGACTTGATCAAATGAAAATGCCCAAATTGAATGAAAGTTGCGTACATATCTGAGGATCATGCACGTAAATTGGCTTAATTTTCTGAGCTACCTACAGGGAGGTAGACCCAGATTCGTGACAGCAAAGAAATCTGGAACTGCACAGTAATCCAAATCTAGTACTTACTTTACTATCAAAGACTTTACTTGGCACAACAAAACTCAAAACTAAGATAAGGAGAGGTTGCTACAGTAGTAAACAACTTCCAAGACACAAATATAAAACAAAAGTACTGTAGTAAAAACATGGGTTGTCTCCCATAAGCGCTTTTCTTTAACGCCTTTCAGCTAGGCGCAGAAAGTGTATCTCAAGTGTTATCGAGAGATGAAGCATCGACATTACCTTGGGTGTTGGGAGTTTTCTCAACCATGCATAGTATGTTGGATACATAAGTTTCAGCGGCTCCCTTTTCATTAGTCTTGGGCTTGCTGCTCTCATCAAACAAATTTTCGGGAACAAGCCAAGCATAGTTATTTTCTAGTGCATCATTCATAGCTAGGAGTTTACATGGTATTGGTGCTTTGATCTCCCCACCATCATTAATATTATTAGTGTACCTTATTCTATCCATATCCATTTTTTCAAGGAGACCAACAAAATTAGTATGAGAACCAAGCATATTAAATTTAGCAAAGACCTTTCTAGCCTCTCTTGCTAGACCACCAAATTCTCTAAGAAGGGTTTCTAAAAAAAAATCTTTCTTTCCCCCCTCTTCCATATCACCGAGTGTAAGAAACATGTGTTGGATTATAGGATTAAGATTAACAAATTTAGTTTCCAACATGCGAACTAAAGCAGCGGCAGCAATTTCATAAGTAGGAGCAAGTTCTACCAAGTGTCTATCTTCAAAATCTTCAGTGGTACTAACATGAGTGAAAAATTCTTCTATATTGTTTCTCCCAATTATAGACCCGCGTCCTACCGGTATGTATTTGTTATCACCGGAATTTGACCGAGTCAGAGGTGGGCCGCGATCAATATGGATTTGAAGGATATACATAGAAGGAATACGTGAATCGGCCTTGTATACCAAGTTGGGTTAAACTGCCCGTGTATCTGTAACATATTCGATCGCATCTTAGTTTAGAAGTTAGAGTTTTACCCGTGCACGGTTAGTGCACGCCCACATTAGAAAGTCCCCTGGACTATAAATATGTACCTAGGGTTTATGGAATAAACAACAACCAACGTTCAACCACAAACAAATCTCGGCGCATCGCCAACTCCTTCGTCTCGAGGGTTTCTACCGGTAAGCATCATGCTGCCTAGATCGCATCTTGCGATCTAGGCAGCACAAGCCTGCCCACGTTGTTCATGCGTTGCTCGTATCGAAGCGTTTTTGATGGCGAGCAACGTAGTTATCTTAGACATGTTAGGGTTAGCATTGTTCTTCATGTTACATGCTTTCGTAGTGCAACCCTTGCATGTCTAGCCGCCCTTACACCTATCTTAGGTGTAGGGGCGGCACCCCGCTTGATCATAGTTTAGTAGATCTGATCCGTTACGATTGCTCCTTGTTCTACAGGGATTAGTTTAATATCTGCAATAGTTAGGCCTTACGAAGGGGTGGAGGATCCAGCGGCACGTAGGGTGTCGTTCGTTGGCTCTAAGCAGGATGTTCCGGGGATCAACCTCGTGTTGGTTTTTAGGCCTTGTTTAGGATCGGCTTACGATCACCGTGCGTGGCCGCGAGGCCCAACCTAGAGTAGGACGATCCGATTATGCGGTGAAAACCCTAGATCGTCGTGGATCTCATTAGCTTTATCTTGATCAAGCGGGACCACCATATATTCGGACACCCCGTGTCGGATCATGGGTGGATCGGCTCATTGAGCCGATTCACGGGATAACCCGAGAGCCGATCGAGGCTCGTATTTAACGTTTACGTGTGTGCCCTGCAGGAAACTAAGCGAGGCATCATCCACACCTTCCCGACCGGGTATAGGTCGGGTGGCACGCCCTTGTGATAAACATCGGACGTGCGACCAGGAGGCTTTGCGGGCCGTCGCTCAGAGGGACTGGGGCCAGCCGCAGCCCTAGTTGTTCCCGGCTCTACCGTGTTGACCGTCTCTGCCCGCCAGGGGGTTTCTGACGTCAACAGTATTTTGTGGTAAAATTAAAAAGAAACATGATGAAATAAGTAAAGTAAATGCAAGTAACTAATTTTTTTGTGTTTTTGATATAGCAAACAAGATAGTAAATAAAGTAAAACTAGCAACTAATTTTTTTGTATTTTGATATAATGCAGCAAACAAATTGGTAAATAAAATAAGGCAAGACAAAAACAAAGTAAAGAGATTGAGAAGTGGAGACTCCCCTTGCAGCGTGTCTTGATCTCCCCGGCAACGGCGCCAGAAAATGTGCTTGATGGCGTGTATTTCACACGTTCGTTGGGAACCCCAAGAGGAAGGTATGATGCGCACAGCAGCAAGTTTTCCCTCAGAAAGAAACCAAGGTTTATCGAACCAGGAGGAGCCAAGAAGCACGTTGAAGGTTGATGGCGGCGGGATGTAGTGCGGCGCAACACCAGAGATTCCGGCGCCAACGTGGAACCTTCACAACACAACCAAAGTACTTTGCCCCAACGAAACAGTGAGGTTGTCAATCTCACCGGCTTGCTGTAACAAAGGATTAACCGTATTGTGTGGAAGATGATTGTTTGCGGAGTAAACGAGTAAAACAAGTATTGCGAGCAGATTTGTATTTCAAGTATTAAAGAATGGACCGGGGTCCACGGTTCACTAGAGGTGTCTCTCCCATAAGATAAAAGCATGTTGGGTGAACAAATTACAGTCGGGCAATTGACAAATAGAGAGGGCATAACAATGCACATACATGTCATGATAAGTATAGTGAGATTTAATTGGGCATTACGACAAAGTACATAGACCGCCATCCAACTGCATCTATGCCTAAAAAGTCCACCTTCGGGTTATCGTCCGAACCCCTCCGGTATTAAGTTGCAAAGCAACGGACAATTGCATTAAGTATGGTGCGTAATGTAATCAACAACTACATCCTCGAACATAGCGCCAATGTTTTATCCCTAGTGGCAACAAGCACAACACAACCTTAGAACTTTCATCCATCTGTCCCGAGTGTCAATGCGAGGCATGAACCCACTATCGAGCATAAATACTCCCTCTTGGAGTTAAGAGCAAAAACTTGGCCAGAGCCTCTACTAATAACGGAGAGCATGCAAGATCATAAACAACACATATGTAATAACTTGATAATTAACATAACATGGTATTCTCTATCCATCGGATCCCGACAAACACAACATATAGCATTACGGATAGATGATCTTGATCATGTTAGGCAGCTCACAAGATCCAACAATGAAGCACAATGAGGAGAATACAACCATCTAGCTATCGCTATGGACCCATAGTCCAGGGGTGAACTACTCACTCATCACTCCGGAGGCGACCATGGCGGTGTAGAGTCCTCCGGGAGATGAATCCCCTCTCCGGCAGGGTGCCGGAGGAGATCTCCGAATCCCCCGAGATGGGATTGGCGACGGCGGCGTCTGCGGAAGGTTTTCCGTATCGTGGTTTTTCGCATCGGGGGTTTCGCGACGGAGGCTTTAAGTAGGCGGAAGGGCGGAGTCGGAGGGCCGACGAGGGGCCCACACCATAGGGCGGCGCGGGCCCCCTCGGCCGCGCGGCCCTACGGTGGCGGCGCCTCGTCGCCCCACTTCGTATCCCTTTCGGTCTTCCGGAAGGTTCGTGGCAAAATAGGACCCCGGGTCTTGATTTCGTCCAATTCCGAGAAAATTTCGTTACTAGGATTTCGAAACCAAAAACAGCAGAAAACGACAGAATCGGCACTTCGGCATCTTGTTAATAGGTTAGTTCCAGAAAATGCACGAATATGACATAAAGTGTGCATAAAACATGTAGGTATCATCAATAATGTGGCATGGAACATAAGAAATTATCGATACGTCGGAGACGTATCAGTCCCCCCAACACCTCAGGGTTTTCGGGAGATGAAGTACGCGAAAGGAAGATGGCCGAGGGGGGTCGTGGGCCCCCTCCCCACAAGGCGGCGCGCCAGGCCTGGTGGCCGCGCCGGCCTATGGGGGGGCCATGGTGGCCCTCCTCGGCCTCCCCTTTTGGCTGGCTCCGTCATCTGGAAAAATAGGAGCTTCGGTATATTTTCCGTCAATTGTTGATCTTCAGAAATATTGTATCCTGACGGTGCTTTTTCCAGCAGAATTCCGACTCCGGTGAGTAATTCTCCAATAATCATGAAACATGCAAAATAGGTGGAATGACATAAGTTTCATCTCTAAATATGAAATATATCAATGAATAACAGTAAATTATTGAAGGAGATATGCCCTAGAGGCAATAATAAAGTGGTTATTATTTATATCTTTATGTTTATGATAAATGTTTATATATCATGCTAGAATTGTATTAACCGAAACATTAGTACATGTGTGATATATAGACAAACAAGAAGTCCCTAGTATGCCTCTTAAACTAGCTTGTTGATTAATGGATGATTAGTTTCATAATCATGAACATTGGATGTTATTAATAACAAGGTTATGTCATTGTGTGAATGATGTAATGGACACACCCAATTAAGCGTAGCATAAGATCTCGTCATTAAGTTATTTGCTATAAGCTTTCAATACATAGTTACCTAGTCCTTATAACCATGAGATCATGTAAATCACTTATACCGGAAAGGTACTTTGATTACACCAAACACCACTGCGTAAATGGGTGGCTATAAAGGTGGGATTAAGTATCCGGAAAGTATGAGTTGAGGCATATGGATCAACAGTGGGATTTGTCCATCCCGATGACGGATAGATATACTCGGGGCCCTCTCGGTGGAATGTCGTCTAATGTCTTGCAAGCATATGAATGAGTTCATAAGAGACCACATACCACGGTACGGGTAAAGAGTACTTGTCAGGAGACGAGGTTGAACAAGGTATAGAGTGATACCGAAGATCAAACCTCGGACAAGTAAAATATCGCGAGACAAAGGGAATTGGTAATGTATGTGAATGGTTCATTCGATCACTAAAGTCATCGTTGAATATGTGGGAGCCATTATGGATCTCCGGATCCCGCTATTGGTTATTGGTCGGAGTGAGTACTCAACCATGTCCGCATAGTTCACGAACCGTAGGGTGACACACTTAAAGTTGGATGTTGAAATGGTAGTTCTTGAATATGGAATGGAGTTGGAGTATTTGTTCGAAGTCCCGGATGTGATCCCGGACATCACGAGGAGTTTCGGAATGGTCCGGAGAATAAGATTCATATATAGGATGTCATTTTATGTGAATAAAATGTCGCGGAAGGTTCTATGGAAGGTTCTAGAAGGTTCTAGAAAAGTCCGGAAGAAACCACCAAGGAAGGTGGAGTCCACATGGGACTCCACCTCCATGGCCGGCCAACCCTAGTGGGGGAGGAGTCCCAAGTGGACTCCCCCTTAGGGGGCCGGCCACCCCCCCACATGGGAGGTGGAAATCCCACCTTTGGGTGGGAGTCCTAGTTGGGCTAGGTTTCATCTCCTATGGAAGGTTTTTGGTTCGGGTCTTATTCGAAGACTTGGACACCAACCCTTGGGGATCCACCTATATAATGAGGGGCCAAGGGAGGGGGCCGGCCACCCCAAGACCACAAGCTGGCCGCCCCCATAGAGTGGCCGGCCACCCCTCCCAAACCCTAGCCGCCCCTTCTCCTCCATATAGTCCGCGTAGTTTAGCGAAGCTCCGCCGGACTTCTTCACCGCCACCGACACCACGCCGTCGTGCCTGTCGGATTCAAGAGGAGCTACTACTTCCGCTGCCCGCCGGAACGGGGAGGTGGACGTCGTCTTCATCAACAACCGAACGTGTGACCGAGTACGGAGGTGCTGCCCGTTCGTGGCGCCGGAACCGATCGTGATCAAGATCTTCTACGCGCTTTTGCAAGCGGCAAGTGAACATCTACCGCAGCAACAAGAGCCTCATCTTGTAGGCTTTGGAATCTCTTCAAGGGTGAGACTCGATACCCCCTCGTTACTACCGTCTTCTAGATTGCATCTTGGCTTGGATTGCGTGTTCGCGGTAGGAAAATTTTTGTTTTCTATGCAACGTTATCCTACAATTATGATATAAAATAGTGATGCAAAATGGACGTATCAGGACGCAGCCGTCAATGGTTGCATCCTTACCCACTTCAGCAGTTGTACCACCCTCTCCCCCTCACCGGTGAAGGTGGAGGAGGCTGCATAGCTGCGTGACCGGAACCCCATGGCCACGCACACGCCGTCACGGAGCTCCATGTGGGGTCCCGGATCCCCCACACAGGGCCCAACCCGACCATCCCCCTCTGTCAGAGAAGGACGTCGCCGCTATGTCCAGAGCCTCTACCCCGACGCCAATGTGGAAAGGGCAACGCATCAATCTCCACCCATGTAGGCGGACATCCACACCGGTGTTCCACCATGGCCCTCCAGGCCCAGACGGGACCATATAGGGCCCAACACCACACTACTAGGAAAAGCCTTATTGTCGGTGCACCAAAAACGGCTATTGTCGGCGCACCAGAGCCCGCCGGTGGGAACATGCCGGTGGTAATGAGTTACCGCCGGCACACCAGCAGGTGCGCCAGCAGTAACATGAATTATCCCCGGCGAACCAGGCCAGGTACGCCGGCGGTATGATTTTTTCACTTTTTTTAAAAAAGGCCGATCTAGATCTAGATCTCGATCTAGATCTAGCTTGGGTTCGTCCTCGAAAACCATGAAAGTGGGAATGTCGTTGTTGCGCCGAGGTAGGAGTAGGAGGAGGTGTAGGAGGCCGGAGGTGGAGGTGGAGAAGGAGGTGACCGGAGGTGGAGGAGGAGGTGACCGGAGGTGGAGGAGGAGGATGTCACCGGAGTAGGAGGAGGAGGAGGAGGAGGCCCGAGGTGTAGTATGAGGAGGAGGAGGAGGAGTATGTCACCAGAGGGAGGATGTCACCGGAGTAGGAGGAGGAGGAGGATGTCACCGGCGGAGGAGGCCCGAGGTTGAGGAGGAGGAGTCCCGAGGTTGAGGTAGCCGGAGGAGGCCCGAGGTTGAGGTCGCCGGAGGAGGTCGTCGTCGTCATCGTCGGAGGAGAAGAAGTAGGAGGAGCCCGTCAGGGAGGAGAAGAGGAGGAGGAGGAGGAGGAGGAGAAGGAGAAGTGGAAGAGGAGGAGGAGGAGGAGGCTAGTCTGCGCCTATATAGTAGAGGTTACTGCCGGCGCACCTAGTATGGTGGTGCGCCGGGGGTACTTTTTAATTTTTTTCATCCAAATCTAAAACCTCAAAAAACTCTGTTTTCCTTTTCGAATTTTGGGAATCAAAAAAATCGATAAATGGCCGTAGGCCGTTGAATTCGGATAGGAAATTTCGCGTAGATCGATTTTGATATAAAAAAGTTTTTCATCGGAGATCGTATTCAACCAGAAAACCCGTGTTACCGAAAGATGATGCCATTTTGCATAATATATCGAAATTCATTTTTTCAAATTTTTATGAAAGCTAGATTACATAATACATGGGCAGTTCAAAGGATTTTATTTTTTGAATTTTCTATCATTTTCTTTTATTTTTTCGAAAACTGAAAAAGGCGATTCCCAGGGGGTGGAGAGAAAAATCTAGGCACCTTACTCCCGGCGCACCTCTATGGTGGTGTGCTGGTGATAAATTGGAGTACCACCGGCGCACCACCATAGAGGTGCGCCGGGGGTAAGGTGCCCAGATTTTTTGATTCCGCCAGACCTCTTCGAATTTTATTCCCGGCGCCCGGCAGTATAGGTTCTTCACCGGCGCGGCCTAATATGGCTCGCCGGCGGTATTTTCCACCGGCGCGCGTCAATGATGGTGCGCCGGCACTTTTCCGTGCAGCTATAGCCCTTTTTCTAGTAGTGCCACACCGCCGCTGTCGTAGCAGACCAGCCGCCGCTGCCACGAACCACCGCCATCATCAGAGTAGAAGCGGGTGCCGCCCTCCATCCCCAAAGTTGCGCCTGGCCGAGACCTCGCTTCCGCCGTGCCACGCGGGCTTTGCCCGACCACATCTTCAGCAGAGGCAGGGAGAGGTGTTGAGGACGAGGAGGAGGCCTGAGCGGAAGAGAGAGGGGCTGCCCCAAGGCAGCGGGCGCTACCGCCCGGGGGTTAGGGTTGGGACATGCCCAGGTCTTGGTCTAAATGTCGAGTTTCCGCGATGCTCTTGGGAGCTGCCAGTTCAAATCTACATGATACCTCGGGTCATTGGTTACACCGCCAAATTTCTCTACGAGTAGGCACTTCAACGTCTAAAACTTGATGGAAGAGTTTCTACCCAATATACATATCGATCTGCATTTATTTATTTATATCGGGTGAGTCTTGTACATTAAAGAAGCAAACTACCAAACTAACCAAATTCGTTTATATCTCCCATATCTGGTTTTCAAGAGTTTGTTTAAATCTTAGCGTTAAAACCATCCCATAATCACAACTTGATCAAGTTAAGATTATGTTTGAAATTCTCAATGCTCTAAGTGGAAGTGCATTGGTGAAGCCATCTGCCACTTGATCCTTTGAGGGAATGAATCTGATCTCCAATGCCATGGTCATCACCCTTTCTCTCACAAAATGAAAGTCTATATCTATATGCTAAGCTATAGCATGTAAAATAGGATTGGTAGAGACATATGTTGCTTCTAATTTATCACACCACAAACAAAGCGGTTGGAAGTTTTATGCCTAGTTCTTCTAGAAGAGCGTCAACCCATACAACTTCAACAGTGACATTTACAAGCGCTTTGTATTCTGATTTAATATTTGAGTGAGACAATGTCACATATTTCTTTACACTCCATGAAATAAGGTTTTGGCCAAGGAATATAGCAAAACCCCTTGTGGATCGTTTGTCTCGAGACTAGCAGCCCAACCTGCATCATAAATTGCACTCAAGAGAGTTGGCTATGATCTTTAAAATGTTAGTCCAACACTCATAATATTTTTGACATATCTCAAAATTCTTCTAGTTGTTGTCTAGTGAAATTGGTGGGATTGAGCAAATATTGACGAACCTTGTTGACTGCAAATGAAATATCCAGCCTTGTCAGTGTCAAGTATTGGAGAGCACCTACTATGTTGCGGTGGTGCTATCTTCGGGCCCTAGGGGTTCTCCCTCATGAGCTCAAACTTTATCAGATGGTGACAATGGTGTAGGGGAGGTTGTACAATCCTTTATCCCTACTCCAACAAGCAACTCAGCTGAATTCTTAGATTGATTCAATATAATGCCATTATCAACCTTTTGTAGTTCAATGCCCAAGAAGAAAATTAAGTCTCCAACATCCTTAAAAGAAAATTTTGTGCTTAAATCCTTGAGGCAATCCATAGAAGAACTCACTAGTTTGATATCATCACCATAAATGAGCATAATATGATGACATTATGATATCATCAACATAAATGAGCATAATATGGTGATTTTATGATATCATCAACATAAATGAGAAGCACTATGTAAAATTATAGTGACCAATTGCTTTACAAAATGGTACAGAATAGGGCACGTCTAGCACTTCCAACCCTTCTTCCATGCTTCAAATCTTGAGTTCAGCAATTGAAAATTTCATTTCAACACTTCTAAATACATTCAATTAATTCAAACTCAACTCCGATGATACATAGAAGGAATCCGACACTTCATAATTCTTTAGAGGCTACCTCGACTCCATAGACATTAGACATTGACTCTACGATCACTAATCCTCAACTTCGATGCACCTATGTAGAGATCATCCCATTCTTCCTCGCCATTGGAGGTGTCTAGATCATTCTAGAAGTCCGAGTCCAACTCACCCCGACGAGACGATGACAGTGGAGGGGCCAGCCTCCGACTTAGTAGCTTTCTTATTCCTCGATGTGTCTCTCGCAGCATAGTCCTGCATCTCCAACTGCACAAGCTCTGAAGCTGCAGGAAGACCCAATGATTGTCCCTTTCCTCCTTGTGGGTGAGTGATGTCTGCAAAGTTATAGATCGCGTGTAGCTACTTTTCAAAAATAAGGGTATTGAATCCACAATGAAGCTTGATTGTTAAAGGTTTAATTTCCTCTCGTTACCTTCAGTTAGATGCACCTGCAAGTTGTTCTTAAATCCAAAGCAAAGTAATGATGATTGTTTTTGAGAGTTTGCGAATAAAGTAAATAAATGACTAAAGTAACGATACTGCATGAATAATAGTGAAGTAAATGAAACTCAATAAGTGTAAAGCGTTCTCTGGAAGTTGCGGATCCACTGCTAGCCTAGGTATGGATTAGGAATATCATTTTTTTTTCTTTTATATATGTTTGTGTGTGGCAAGGTTTCTCATACGGATGTTTCCCAGAAGCATTGTTTTCTTATCTCTCATGGCCAGTACCTTTCCAATTCGCAGGTCATGCTGAGTCCGGTAATTAAGGGTATTCCCATGGTCATGGTCATAGGTACTGGTCCTTGTTATCCTCGTATACACATGATTGATAGAGGAGGAGGATTGATGTCACTTGTACGCCCATGTATAGCCAACCATATGCAGCGATGATTGGTACCAAAGTCTCATAGGCCAATATTATGTGGTCTACAATACACAACATCGTTGATACAAACAACCAAACTTCATAACTATTAGACAATCGATAAACTTTATTTCATTTCATAATTTTGCTCGGGTGGCAGACAATTGAGACGGCCGGAAGTGGGAGAAGATGTGCGGAGGCTCCACCGCGGCTTGACACGACGACCCTGGTAGGGCGCCGGAGACCGAAGGGAGGAGCTCCTCGTCCAGAGCACGGCTAGGGTCAGTTGGTTTCGTTCCTAGTTCTGAGTTACAATGTTAGCTGAAAACTTGGGATATTAGTACGTGTACCTCGGTGGAGACAAGAATTTTGTGATTTTAAGAAGAGGCATAATGATAGCGGAGGCCGTTTCATTCCTATTTTGGTTTTGGAAGGACTTTCATCGCCGTCCAAAATCAAAATTGTCCCTGGCCAAAATCAAAATGAGCACCAAATAATTTTGTTTCACGGCTGCATTTAGCTCTCACTAGCTGAGAATTGTGCAGAAAGAAATGCACATGTAACATCCACGGAGTACCAAGATAGCTTAAGATGGCAATGCAAACACATCAATGGCTGCAAAATTCCCAGATACTATATACAACGGAGTACCAAGGATGAGCCTCACATGTGTGCGTGATGAAATATTTTCTCTCAGCGATATATCGTACACATGCTTGAGCTTGACACGGGATGAAAATCTCTTGTCTGCTGTACGGTGGCGTGACAGGTTGCCCAGCCAAGCTCACGCTCTATAAAAGCCGTACCACGCTCATGCATTCCTCCACCACAAGCTCACTCGTACACACATCAACAATGGCTTCCATGATCTCCATCTTCTCGCTGCTAGTTCTCGTGCCACAACCACGGATCGCATCCTGTACACCTACGGCACCGTGATGCACGGTTTCGCCGTCCGCCTCACCGACGGCGAGGCCCGGCGCATGTCGAGTTGTCGACCGTCCCCCGGCGTGACCCGGGTGTACAAGGACAGGGAGGGCCACACCCAGACAATGAGGTCGCCCTGGTTCATGGGCCTCCGCGACGACTTCGGCGCGTGGCCGGACTCGGAGTTCGGCGACGGCATCATCATCGGCTTCATCGACATGTCCAGATGACGGTGAAGGACTTGTCGCCGTCGAGCTGGGAGATTGACCCGCAGAGAGTCGAGTTCAACATCCTTTCAGGGACGTCCATGGCGTGTCCACATGTCGCCGGCGCCGCGGCGCTGATCAAGAAAGTGCACGGCGAATGGACGCCGGCCATGGTGCGGTCGGTGCTGATGACGACTGCCGGCCTGATCGACAAGAGTGGCAGGGACATCGTCGACAGCGGTACCATCGTCGGCGGCGCCGTGATGGACGCGACGCCCCTGCAGCCAGTGCGGGGCTCGTCCTCCCTCAGCTCGCCATGGATCCGGGCCTGGTGTACGACGTCGGCACGTCGGCACGTCGGCACGCCGGCACGCCGGACTACGTGGAATCCCGGTGCACCCTCAGTTACACGGCGGAGCAGATGAGTGCCGGAGATGAGTACCTGGTGCGGCGCCGATCGAGGACGATCCCCGGGGGCGTGGCTAACCTCAACTGCCCGTCGTTCGTGGTGGTGTTCCACAGCAGCACCGACGGCGTCCGCAAGCTGACCAGGACGGTGACCAAGGTGTCGGCGAAGCCGGAGACGTACAACATGACGTTCGAGGCGCCGGAGGGGGTGGCGGTGACCGTGACGCCGACGACGCTGGAGTTCAAGGGGAAGAACTAGAAGTGGAGCTACAAAGTGGAGTTCAGCATCGAGGCGCAAGGAAAGGTGAGGCCGGCCGGGACAATGGGACATGGGATGGGACTTCGGCCACATTTCCTGGAAGAACAGGAAGCACCGGATCAGGAGCCCCATTGCCTTCAACTGGCAGATCTGAAATCTGATACCATGTACTAGTAGCTTAATAAGTGAGAGAGGAGATGTGAACACTTGGGAACTGATGATGCATGTGAATTGCAAGTTGATCTAGTGAAACTGTCTATTGCTTGCTTTCTGAACTTGTGATAAGGAAAGGAGAATAATATTATGTGTGTTTGTATGCACTGTGTCAGTGTGTGCCTTCTATGTCTTCAGGAGGAATCCACGGAGCACATCCTTGAGGATCATTTGGAGAGCTGGTGGCTGGGAGCAAGAAGACCTCTTGATAAGTACAACAAAAGGTGGCTGGATGCTTGAGCAATTCTCCTCTGGAAACACGTAATGCCAGGGTTTTTGGCATTCTAAACCAACAGTGTAATGAGGACAATCTTGCCTATAGGGTTTTGGAGGATATGAAGCAATGGAGTTTGGGGGAATCCGAGATTCAAACCTAGTGTGAGTTGTATCAGTAGTTCCTAGGTGGGTGGGTGGCTGATTGTTCGCTATCTCAGTTAGCTCTTGTTCAAATATTCTGCCTTCTATAGAAAATACCGTTAACCTAGGTGTACTTTCGAACAAAAAGTCTTGAATGTGTGCAATTTTAGTCTATACTACTACATGAAAGTGGGTAGAGACGATCATAGCTGGATGTTGATCTAAAGATTTCGAAAGGTTCCTAACATTTAGTCGAACTTCAGCCAACTTAGGAATAACTATCCGTAGAGTATGCAGCGATAGGGGATCCAGTCGAACAATCAACCGCATAACAGAAGAAATTCTTGCAGGATTATTGAAACATCATAAATACATCGTCAGGTCACCAGTTCATAGAACTCTTGACACATCTGAACTACAACCAGCAGTCAAGCTATCATCATTCACGCGGGAGAACGTTTCTTGCAGGGAACAGGCTAACAACACAAGCTGACAGCAGTACACCACACAAGGGCTACTTTGACAAGAGCCACTGACACTACGTTTCCTGACTTCTTTCCACTCGCAGACACCTACTAGATTGCAGGAAACGCTCCCGGGATACAACAACACATAACTTCAGTCCTACAGTTAAATACCCTAGCTCCTCTTCTTGTGCACTGTACACCGCCACGTTTTAGTTTGCACCAGCAACAGGAGCTGGCGCCATAAACAGTGCATCTCCTCACCGGGGATGGTTTTTGTCGAGAGAAATTACCTCTTCCGCCTTTTCGGCTCAGCCTGCAGTTAATGGGCCAAAATTTAAGAGGTATAGAGATAAGAATGTGCTGTGAACAAAACTTCACTGTGGAAGTGGAACACATGAACTGGGATGCTAATGGATGATAATATCCCGTGTGAGGCCGCATGATCTACACATACAAAAAGATCCTATAACCCTTAATGAGCATCCATCAGATCAAAAATAACATTGTATAAATTACTACTATGAGGGCTTTAATTACTTATTCCGAGATAGTCTCAGAAAATCAGTTTAAGGTCTTGACTTATTTTGGCAACCAAAAAACAATGACCATAACCAGATAACACAAACAGAGCTTGGATTCCTTGGAGTTAGAATTTTTATTCAAAAACACATCTTTTGGTTTAAAAATCTGAATGTTTCCACGAGTACATACATATGCTCACTATGTGCCGATAAAATTACATGAAGAATGTGTTCATGTGGACCTATAATAAGTGCACTACTACCTCCATCCCAAGGCTTAAGGCTTTTTTTTTTGGAAAAGTCAAAGCAAGTAAAGTTTGACCAAAATTTTAGAATAATCTATCAATAAATATGATATTTTGTAGATAGCACATGAAAATATATTTCATTATCTATCTAATAATATTAATTTTTTATTTGACATGTTAATGATTTTTTATAAAAACTTAGTCAAACTTTAACATAGTTTGACTTTCTGACAAAAATATGGCCTTAAGCCTTGGGATGGGGGTAGTATTCGCTATTACAGATCCACGCATTTGTTTTGTTTTGTTTATTGCATGAAGAAACATATTTATTAGTGAAATTTAACAAGAATGCAGAACCCATCTTTATTATTATATGGGATTTCTTTTCAAAAAATTCTAGAACTTCAAAATATGTTTGATTTATTGAAAATTTTGGGCTCCAGGGCACCCTCCCAGGATTCAAACGACTGAACAACTGCACCCAAGATCACTTTTTCTGATAAAGGGAAGTCACATCACAGCGAACTACTGTTCTGCAAACACAATATAGTAATCTTCTTGATAAATACACTAGATGCATGCATAGACTGAAGGAACTTATGACAACAAAGTTTAACTATACATGAGTACATGCTTAGTCAACACAAAACATTTTCTAGGAATAGTTAAGGAACAAAGGAAAGAAACACCAACTTTGCAAATCAAATTCTTGAAATTCACTACGATAAGATAAGATAAAGCTATCTGCAAGCAGAAACTAATAAACAGTACATTCAAAAAATGGGGAAAAAAACTTTACTGACCTTAGAATCAGAACTTGGTGAGCTCGGGTATGAATTTGAAGGTCTCTTTGTGCCATTTTCTTTAGCACAATCTGCGCACAGGAAATTATCTAACTTTTTCGCCTGCTCAATGGTCATTCCCATACAGGTTGGATGAAACCTGCACAGGTTCAAAGGTACATACTAGGTAAACATGCAAGTAAAGGTCATAGTTTACAAAGAATGGAAAACGACGCTGCAGGACACCAAATAGCAATATCTTGCTAAATATTTTGTACGCAAACAGGAAGGGCACAATGCCATGCCTATATCCTATTGGTGACAATAGAAAGTAGGAAAAGAAGTATTACAGACACCGAACCTGATTAGTGGTCAGATAAGATAGAACTGCAGTAGGGAAATTAGGTGAAGTAAATACTGCTAAAGAAGAAAACCCAAAACAGGCAACAGCATAAAACTAGAAGAAAAGACAAACATATTTGTTACTTTGCATATTTATGAAGTAGAGTAATAAATGGCAAACATCTTTTGTTGCATCTTTATGGAGTATATATACAATGATGTGTTCCTTGAGATGATACTCTGCACATCTGTAGGTTAGGTGTCCCTTATAGTAGTAACAAATAAGACGATGACATGCAATGCTTTACCCACAGATAATAACCATTTTTAGGATTGAAAATAAGGATATATGCTCTAAAACACAATGGATGTGGTGCTTGTGTCGAATACTAATTTCTAAGCTCTGGCATGGAATGTCAAAACAATGTGCATAATTATGTAGAACATATATTTTTTGAGTTAGGAAAAAGGTCAATGCAACTTTTATGAACACCAAAAAAGAACTTCAGTTCTGAGTTCCATGCAATTATCACTTTCCAAGCATTCAACAGGGAAATGGCATCAGAGCTAGTTCAATAAAGTCAGGCCAACTATTTCTCAAACAACCAAGCGAAAGCACAATTCACATGCTGAAAAAGAACACGCGCCACAGAACAAAAAGATTGCTGAATTTTCTAAGAGAAAAACAGTCCTTTCAATGATATGAGTCTAACACTGTTCTTCTGAATTATGTATCTGATGAAACTATGCATGTGGCATCAATGCATACTACATATCTTTAACTAAGCATAAGAATTTGGAGGATCAGGCTGTAAGGAACCTCAGATATTCATCAGGTGTACTTGACTATCTTCAGTTCCAAGTCCTAACCAAACATTTAACTTGGCTTTCAAACGAAAACTCCGCAACCCAAGACACACAAATGTGCAGCGGAGAATTAGATATAATCCAGATAAGCCAAAAAAGAAGCTACTGCTGATGCTTCCTGCTGGCAATGATAGCCAGAAAACTAAGCCACCTGAACTTTGGAGAGGAAATATGTCATTTTTCTCAGAGATTTACCAGTCTTTGCATCCCTCACACTGCACCATGAGATCATCAGGGTTGTAAGGCATCTCGCACTTGCAGTACCTGCACAGAAGCCCCAAATCAAACCACCATACGAGAAATCAGGCCCATAATGCATACAACAAAGGCCGTATGCATCTATGGATGCAGAGGCCGGGGCATAGCCTCCATTTCGAAAGAAAAAAATGCATATAACAAGCTAAGGCGAACCAGATCGATCAACGGCTGAAACAAGCAAGGAAAACACCACGTACACGGCGACACGGTCAGGAGTGAAGGCGCCGGTGGCCGCCTTGTACTCGAATCGGCAGAAGAAATCTTCCTGGCCGACGTTGTCGAGCTTGGTGTAGTTCTTGAAGGAGTGGACGATGCACTTGCCCTCGATGGTGTGGGCGCTCTGCGTGTCGAAGTGGTCGGAGAGGAAGAGCTCCTTGGCCCCGTGGAACTGCCGGCGGCCGCCCTTGGACTCCTCCGGCCGGTAGTACCACCGGCAGCGCACCCGCACGCCGCCCCGCCCGTCCGACTCCAGGCTCTCGACCCGAGCCACGTACGGCTGCTTGTCCGTGTCGGACGGCCGCATCAGCACGCAGTCCCCAACTTGTCATCAAGAAATCCAGGCCATCAACAAAAAGAACAAATCTTGGCGCAGATGGCGACGCGCGCAGCAGCATCAGTGGGGAGAGGAGAGTAGGTACCTTGGACGACCTTGGTGGTGCCCCTGATGGTGTAGGATTCGACGCCCCTGGTGCCCTGCTTGGTCTTGGCCATGGAGGTGGAGGTCGGATCGGGAGGAAACCCTAGGAGGCTGGAGCTGGGGGAGGAGGGGAAGGGGGAGGGAGGGTGTGGTGGCCACAGCTCCGTTCCGACCAGAGAGGAGACCGGGGAGGGAGGGGTAGTTTCGGGATTTCATTGGGGAGCAGTGAAAAAATGGAGGTTTGAATCCAAGTGGCGTCCAGGAGTCCTCCGCCGTCCGATGGAGCTGCTTTGGCGTTTTCTTCGTCATTTGGACGGTGCAGTTTCTTTGGTTAAATTAGGAAGCTTGTGGTTTGATTATGAGTGATTGATGGAAGAGGCATGTGGAATCATTGTTACTAAATTATGTCATCAAATTGCAGTAAAGTCGATGAGGATCATATCCAAATTAGTTGTGAAATACTACATATCTAAAAGAGTAAAGTCTGATTTCAACCTTGAAGTCGTAGTGGATGTCGTGACTGAACCCTCAACTCTTAATCCTTGAAATTAGCATCCTGTATGTATTAATCCCAGTTAATCTAAACCCTGGACCTGTTGAGATCAGTTTGGCGCATCAGAATAATACAGATCCCATCCGGGATTACATGTGCTCTCACTGACCACCGTGGTCCACATGTCATGTTCATCTCTCTCATTGATGTCTTTCTGTGTCTTCTCCACTACCGAATCGATTCCTCTACCATTCTCACTTCTCACCTGAATGAACGAAAAAACGTTTCGTTCCTGGGCTCCCACGAGTCCCAGGGCGAAACCCTAAATCGCCGCCGCCGCCAGAGCTCCTCTCCCCTCTCCCGCTTCGCCGCCGCTAGGAGGGCGTCGCCGGGCGAAGCTTGGGGGGCGCTGGCGGTGGCGGGGCACCTCTCCTCTCCTCGCGGTGTCGCCGGCGCGGGCGGTCTCGTCGCGAAGGGGCGGGACGCTGGCAGGGGGCGTGGCGGCGTGGCTGCGCTTGCGGTGGCGTGGTCGCTCTGTGTGCTGGGCGCACTCAGGGCGGCGGTGGCGTCTGCGATGCTGGGCGGCACGAGACCGCGGGCGGGTGGTACGTGGCCGCGGAGGAGGGGGCCGCCACGGAGGAGGAGCTCATCGACGCGGAGGACCTCGCGCTGGCGAACATCAACGCCGCCATCGAGGAGTGTCTCGCGTGACGAAGGAGCACGAGGCCACCTGCTGGGCCGGCCGCCGCCAATTAGGCGACCTCCTCGGCCAGAAGAACCAGCTCCTCGCTATGCGAGCAGCCCGCCACCTCATCCAACTGCCCTCGCCCGAGCGGCGCGCCCGGGAGGCTGCTGCGTCGGCGGAGTGCGGCCAACAAGAGCGCATGCGCCGGCAGAACGAGAACCACGAGGCCCAGGCCGCCGGCCGCGTCCGCCTGGAGGCGCGGACCACCGTCGAACGCGGCGCCCTGCAGGAGCTGGAGCTATGCGGGAAGCGGATGGTGCCGCCGCAGGAGGCGGAGCGCGAGCGCGCCCGAGGCGTGAGGACGGAAAGGAGGAGGATGAAGGCCTCCTCCGCGCCACCCAGCTTGTAAGCTGGAGTGGAATCCTCACGCGTACAGGCCACCCGCGTCAAGTGAAATCCACGGCCCCGACGGCGCGACTGTCGCCGGCGAGGCCGCCGGCCCGTACGTATTAGGATAGGAGTAGTAGATTAAAAAAAATGTAATGGGTACCTTTTTAATGAAGAAAAATTATTTCTGCCTATGACACGCGGGCCAGGGCGGACAAGGGGTGGACGCGAGCGGCCAGCCATCGGCGTCCGCGGCCACGCAAACTCGTCCCAGATTTGGGCCGGGTTTGGATCATCCCGGACGCCGCCGCCATCCATGTTAGGAATGGATCCGCGCGTTGGGCCGAGTTTTTGTCCGGCTCAACCCATCTAGACGCGCGGGATGGATCGCTCAGTTGGAGATGCCCTAAGTCAGACATTATCTCGGAGCCATGTTGATGCCGTTTAGCAAGTGATAAATTTTGCAGCGATGCCTATTGAATATTTATGCAGCTGAGCAGTAGCGATGAAAGAATGGGAAAGGGGAAACTTATGCGGCAGTGGAGGTGAGAGAGAAAAGGATAAAGATGGACATGACATCTGGTACACGGTAGTCAGTTAGAGACTTAGAGTAGAGGATGATCCTGGTCAGGATCTTCTTATTTCTGGCGAGCCAAAGTAGTCCGAACTGCTTTAAGGTTCAGATTGACCGGGATTAAAATGTATAGGGTGCTAATTTCTGGGATAAAGAGTTGAGGGTTGGATTTCAACACCCTCTATAAGTTCAAGGTTGAAAACAGACTTTACTCCCAAAATAAATTATGCACCACCAACGAACGAGGTCACGTTGATGATGTTAGGACCGTGTACGAGTAGGATTAGAAGTTGTATCCGACTTGTTCTGCTAGTTCGAGTCGGTTAGCTGTCCTGGCATATATACATGTGTGTAGGTGTAACACATCGAGACCTACGATCGTGTAGGTGTGTCGTCTGCCGGAGCTCGATCATCGTCTACGTCGAAAGTACACGGCGTATTAATTGGGGCTGTGCCAACAGATGAGCGAGAGCCAGATGGAGGCGGCGACATTGGAAGAGCGACGAGATTGGTCGTCTCTCCGGACGGACGTACTGGTCCGGATCCTGAAGCATCTACGGTGGTCGAGCCACCCGAGTTTCGGCTTGGCGTGCCGACGATGGCAGTCCGCGCGCGCCATGTCGCCGCCGTTCTACCCGGCGTGGATCACGCCTCTCCTCTTCAACGCCACCGATGTCGGAACAACCAACGTGCGGTACTACAGCCCCTACTACAATAAAAACTTCGAGATCGCCTGCACGCTGAACAGGCCGGGCGCCAAGATCTGTTGCGCCACCGGACGCCACCTGACGCTATGCGCGAAGCACAAAATCCTGACGGCGGAACTCCCGACGGGCGACGTCTCCGAGCTGCCACCGATCACTCTTACAAGGTTCGACTTGGTCCTTGATGATGGCGCGCAAAGCATGTTCGGTGTTGACACGTCCTTTGGCCTGCTGCGGATCGCCCGTTGCGTCCGAAACGATACGGGCGAATGGGGGGACTGGTAGTACACATGGTTTGATGAAGACGATCCAAAGTTTCCGGCGTCGCCCAACTGTAACCCGGTCCTCCACAACGGCTTGCTGTACCTGCTCGGAGAAGACGGACGGCTAGCGGTCTATGATGAGAAGAGGCACGATAAGAAATTTGAGATTCTCGAGAAACCCACTAACTTCGGGTTCAAATGCTATGACGAGGTGCTTCATATGTACATACGAACAAAGGAAAAAATATACTATGATAGCT
Source organism: Lolium rigidum (assembly GCF_022539505.1). Taxonomy (NCBI): domain Eukaryota; kingdom Viridiplantae; phylum Streptophyta; class Magnoliopsida; order Poales; family Poaceae; genus Lolium; species Lolium rigidum. The sequence goes on along the minus strand of NC_061512.1, from coordinate 185,046,734 downwards.
ACTTGGTCGAGTCCGACCAGCACGAGCTCATGGCCGTCGTCGTCAGGCGTCGTGGGACGCCGTTAATTGTTCTGAAGCTCAACGAGAGTACAATGGAGTGGGAGAAGATTGAGAGCCTAGAGGGGATATCTTTGTTCACCGGCACGCTCTCGACGACAATGAAAAAGACGAACATCAAGTGGATGCAGAACAAGGTTTTCCTCCCTAGGTTTCACGATTGGCCCGAGACCGTCCACGCTGACCTTGTTCAGCGGGACGGGGAACTAGCCTTTGTACCAAGTTCGAGGGACGTACATATCGCGGTGAAAGATGATAACTACGGCACAAACATGTGGACCTATGAATTGGGAAAAGATGAGGAAGCCACGGAATTCTGGGGAACACAGACAGTATGTTATAGCATCTGGGTTGATTTTAGTAGTAGTTAAGCTCATGGTTCTGATGGATCTTCTTGCAAAGTTGTGATATGCAGCCTATGAATATTATCAGGAAAACTTTCTGGCTGCGTCTCTTGTTGGTTTTGGATTTTTTTACTTCAAATTGCATCACTTTCTGTTTTTCTTTATTTGTAAAGAGTTGATATATTTTTTTCCAATAATGGCCTCTTTATTATTTTAAAAAATAAACATTATACTCGGCCTCTGCATAACTAAGGTACAACCTACCCAACCAATCCAAAAGGTACGAAAATAAAAAAGAAACTCATGATCACACTACCATCCATGTTAGGAGAAAATATCCCTCGTTGTATCCTTAAACAGTATAGATACCTCCGTAAATAGGCCGTGATGCTGCACACGATGCAGATATGACGATAAACGTAGACAAGTACATGACCTACATAAGAGAAACATTTTTTTTTGTTAAAAGCCTTATCATTTTTACATAGCCAAACCGACCAAATAACAACAATCATTATCACACTAATAAGTAGCTTAAACTTAGAATCTACATCATTTAGCCAGTTTTACAACACTACGTGGTGGATATAAGGTAGAACCTATCTACATGGCTGATCATATAGATCTAGCAAATTTACACGATAAGAATAAGTGTTTTATAGCATGGTCGTGGTGATAGAGACACACCTTTATCTTTCTTGACAATTATATTTTGCAAGGTTATCATTGGTAAGAATTATCCCTCGACGAAGGTACCACGCAAACACCTTAGTTTTAAGAAGGATCTTCATCGTCCAAATCTTCTTATTAATATCAGGTACAACCGCTTCAGTGAAAGCTTTGTACATAGAACCCACCAAGAATTGACCACTCTCGTTGAGATTCCAATAAAAAATATTGAATCCATGCATCAAATGGACCGAATACAGCTACTGTAACAAATCATTCAAAAATGATTGCCTAGGACTAATGAGACTCCATATGAAAGATGTAACAGCTAACTATGTAAAGTTTTTATTCTAAGAATATATAAGAACAAAAAATTATGGTATGATTATGTGACTCGTGTAAAGCTTGACCCATATGTCCATATTCATGGGATTAGTTGTAGATCGCTAAGGAGAACTAGCATGTGGTTGAATAGTTAAGAGGGTAGACACCCCTAGCTCATCAGGATCAAACACTAGGTTTGATACTTTGGCATTTTAAGATCCGTCGGATTAGTTTCTTGAACTCAATCTCTCGAAAATGCTTGTAGAAGTAGGATATGCGTTCATAGGGGTAAATATATCTAAATATTTTTGAGTTTTTGCGTATGTACTATGTTTAACAAATAAAAATACCGATTACTAATTATGTACATTAGTGCATTTTCCTCGTTTTGTGTACTTTTCTGAGCTGGAATATAGCCTCACTTCTCTCCCAGTCTTTTACGTTTGTCGGTTTGTGATTCTTCAAGCCACATGATTTCTTCACAGACACATGTATCAAACATAGACCTGACACATCCTCTTCTCGTTGCACTACGCCACCTAGCACTGTATTAAATGGAACACATTCTTTTATTTTGAAGGGTTAGGACATGGCACGCGTCACTTGCGGGCTAACAATGGGTTTCTCGCATCTTGGAGACGAAAAACGGCCGTTTAAATGCCCACGGGAATTCCCTGCATCATACGAACTTTAAAACACCCAAAAATCTATATAAGGGGGAACGCTTGACTCGGCCGTTTCTTGCGAGCCAGCCTCGTCTCGCGTTCGCTGGAAAAAATGCACCACGCTGATGCAAGAGAGGGATGGAGGGAGCCCGCGCGCGATGGTGAAAATACGGCGGGAGAAATTCGCTCACCTCCCGCCGTTACTCCTCGCCTATTTATACCTCCCCTCCTCACCGTCCAAAGCTACGCCACCATTCCCCCCTTTCGAGTTCTCTAGCTGTTCGCCAGCCACCAAGGTACGGGACAGTCTCTTCTCAAGACGGTGGAGCTCTGCCGCGGAAGTTCATCCTCCTACGCCTCCTAAACATGTCGTCGTCTTCCTCCTCCAGGTCCGACTGCCAGATCACTATGAGTACCTCCCAACCCTAGCTTAGATCTACACTAAGGTAGCTACTATCTGCAAGGATAGAGGGTTCATGGTTCGATCTTGTAGTTTTGCATATTTTTACTTGGATCTATAAGACATAGAGTATTTTTTCTTAGTTCTTGCTTCGATCTATATGAGTAGAGTAGTTTTGCTTAGTTTTGCTTCGATCTGTAAATCTACAATAGTTTTTCTTAGTTCTTGCTTCGATCTGTAAGCCTAGCTAGAGTGTGTTTCTACGATTTTGAGTCGGCGTAATTTCTTTAACACCTATTTCTGCGTTCTTCTAACCTACGTCGTCCATGTATAAGTACGATAGCTGGTACGATGATTGGTTGTATGATGTGTGCAACTTTCCCTTGTACTAGCTAAGCACTTATATATGGCAACATGCACATAAGATTATTGATGTCTTGTGTTCAAATTGTTTGCACACAAGGTGTTTGTTACTTCAATGAAGCTTCTTAGCATGCTTGCTTGCTTACCATTGTCAATGATGTTGTTCTAAGAGCTTGCAAGTGTCAAACAAGTAGCTTGCTTACCATTGTTCCTGCACTTTGGTACTTTGATTGTTTGTATAGGACATGACCTCCCCTGATTTGTCGGCGAACCCTATGTTGTCTGCTCAGCCACTTTGATACATCCTGGTGCCTGATAGGTACGCCCCTATTAGGAAGAAGAACATCATGATATGGCGTACCGCTCGGTCCACATTCGTGTTGAACCTGGTGTGCGATTTGGTCAAGGATGGGATGACCGGAGTGCAGTTCTTCTGGAATCGTGACCTAAAAGCGATTATAGAGGTTGTTCTGAAGTTCGCTGGCCGTGAAGTTGGCATCGACCAACTCTGCAACCATCTGAGGCAATGGAGAGCAATGTGAGTTCATGTATGCAAGATCAAAATGGTGGAGGGGTGCGTTGGGTGGAGAAGAGACATCAACTATCATGATGAACGATGATGTGGACTATGCCCACATCAAGGTTAGAGCATTGAACCTTTTGTTTCACTTCATTCACTAACAGGTAGTTAGGTTGCACAAGAGGAAGGACTAATTAACCTCATCATTGCAGACTCACCCTAGAGACGCGGATCTCATCAACAAGCCCACAGGGAACTATGCTCAGATGAAGAAGATCTACGTCGGCCGTGTTTCAGCTGCTCCGCTCACTCCCGCTGCGGTCCACCATGTTGTGAGCCACCTCATGGATCACAAGGCACATGCGAAAAGGTATCTTGCGATGACCCGTGCTAACAAGATGGACTGGTTCACCGCCTTCCTGACGAAGTATTACCTCTAAGGATCCCGAGCATTGGATGCTTGTTGTCATGCTTGTTCTGCTGATGATGATGAACGTTGCATCCCTGTAGTATATTTTGGGAGTCTGTACTGATGGCACGTTTGTATACTTTACGAGGTGGTGTTTATGCAACCCCTCGATTGATGAACTTATGTTGCACCACAAGTTGTTGTCTGTGAACCCGTGGCGCAACACTATGATCCGCTGTTAGAACTATTATTTTTATGCTAGCCTTGCTGATTATGTGATCTATGGTTGTTGTCCTGTCATTTCCTATTGCGCCGGACACCTTGTGGACATATATGGTGAACTGAGTAAGCTCACCAAGAAGGGTAGGAGGTGATCGTATTTGGAAAAAAGATGTAACCAAACAATTCCAAGCTCATTTCCTATTGTTGAAACGCGATTTCTCGGCAACCAAACGCCCAGGACACTGCGCTACACGAGTGTTGCGGAGTAGGAATTGTTTGCAACCAAATAAGTTACACAACGTGGATTAGAGGTTGCATTTCCTCGGACAGCGTCCGCGGAGCCATGTTCCATAGATACGAGCAAACTCTGCTAGCAACTAATCAGGCCCTTGTACTCTTACTGCATCATTCTCCTTCATCCATCAGAAAGTCCATGCCTCACAGTTCCTATCATCGAACCATACCATCCCCCTCTCCCAGCCACCCCAATGATTTGCTTCGTCATATAGCATCTTCTTAGTGTTTGTTGTTTTCGTAAGTTTGGCCTAACAATTTCTAGATTTTCCCATTAACTCCTTTTCACTCAAGTAAAATATCAGAAAAGCACACAACTAGTGGGTCCAAGTTCCACAAAATCGCAATCGAAGAGAATTATTTTAACAAAAAAAACACATAGTATTAAATATTTCACAAAATAGAAATATCGCATTTTAAGCCCTTTGGTTAATTTGCTAGTGTTTCTGACACCCTCATTCCACCAGTCTAACATCATATGGAAAAAACAATAGTTTCTTTTAGTCTTTTCTGGACCAAACTTAGGCTGCAATTTCTATTTTCATTCTAGAAATCTTTGACAAGATTTGGCAAAAAAATATAAAAAATCGAAAACCTTCCGTAAGTTTGGTCAAAATGGGCTAACAAAAATCCCAAATGGACCAATCTCGCATTATGTAGAGCTGTGTCTAATTGTGTTTTCTAGAGTTGCCTCTAATTATTTTATGGCAGTTCTCAAAATGGTCCTAAATACATTTTGGGGAACTTCTTAAAGAGTTTCTAAATCTATTTTTGGACACTTTTCAAAATGCCTCTAAATACTTTATGAGGCCCATCTCAAAGTGCCCCTAAATACTCTTAGGAGCACTTCAATCAAACCGCTCCTAGCCGCGCCACGGAACATTTTCTTTCTCTCTCGTGTGTAAGGTACGACATGTCTCCTTTAAAAATTCTCCAGTATTACTCAACTCGGTAAATCTTATTTGCCGCTCAATGCGGGTCACTGAAGAGTGAAGCGGTCGGACGGGTGGGTGGGCTGGCCCACCAACATGCGCTATATGTCGGGTTTCCTTTAGTTATTTCGGTTTGCGCTAGTTTTGGGTTTTTTTTTTTTGGTTTCTTAGCATTTTGTTGTTCTCCTCATGGTTTTTTCGCTCTTCTTTTCTTCTTACTATTTTTTTATTTTACAATTTTGAAATCATAACAAATTTGAAATTTGAACGTTTTCAAAATTTGAACGCTTTTCAAATCTGTATAATTTCAAGTTTGAACAATTTCGTATTTAAAATTTTCAAAATCTAAATACGTTTTTGAATTCTGAATATTTTTCAAAATAAAACAGAAAGTAACAACAATAAAAAAACAAAATAAATTCACTATGGTTTCCCATAAAGAAAATCTCATGCACCATAAGGATTGTAGGACACTTCATGCTCTCCATATACATAAACAAAGTGCTTCTGGGCATTTTTAAAATTGCCATGGATACTAAATGAACTAGCTTATTTGCTCGTACCTGGCTTTCTTTGTCTTAGGCTTGCATAGAGCATCTCAGCCGGAGCTGGATTTAGCATTTGGGGGACGCGTTTTCTTCGTGCCGCGTTTGGGGGACATCGCTCCCCAGTCGCCTCCCCCAAACAGAATTTGAGATTTTTAAATTTTAATAGAAAACAGTTGAATTTATTCAAACTCCCTATATATTACATAGATTCAAATGAAATTCATGAAATTTAAACCTAAACCCTAATAGTACTTGCGGCGGCCAAAGGGATCATAGTACTGGTGAAAGTTGTACATGTCGTCAACGACGACGTCCTGCTTGATGCGCTCGTTGGGCTCGTCGACGGGCTCGTCCTTCACCGTGCCACTTGGCCCAGCCTCGCTGTCGTCGGTTAAATCGACAAGCGGCTTCCCGATGTCGCGGATGGATATTGCGATCACCGCGCCGAGGTCGCCCTCTAGGCGTCCTTGTCGTTCAACGACGCCGCGAATGCCGCGTGCAACCCTAGGCAGTCATCAGGGTCATCGATGTTGGCCATGAGGCGTTGTTTCCGGTCGTACTCCGCCAGCTGCGCTGCCTTCGTGGCTTCCTCGTCGTCCTGCTCCTCCTTCACCTCCGGTTTCGGGATGAGGAGGGCACCACCGGCGCGCCTGTGCTGCTGCCACGCTGGTTCGCGGATGCTGATGTTGTTGCCGCCGCGCCTCCAATTGACGGGCGGCGTCGCGTACTCTGACTCGTGCTCCTCGAATTCTTCTTCCTCGGGGCCGACACGATCAACGCCTTCGCTGCACCGCGCCACGCCCTACACCCTGCCGAAACGTGAGTTGCGGGCGGAGGAGATGGTGGCGGCGAGGGCGACATCTCCAGCCTTGGAGCGCCATTCTAAATGTCGTCGACGATGTGCTCGACGGTGCGCCCGGGAACGCCCCAGAAGCGGAGGTGCCCCTCCCTGTTCCAGGTGTTCCTCCGGCTGATGAGGCCGTCGGTGCTGTTCATCTTGGCGTCGTGATGCGCCTGGAAGTAGTCCGCCCACCAGTCGTCGTTACCGATGGGGGCCCAGGTCGGATCGGCTCGCTCCTCGGCGCTAAGGCCAGCCCGCCGGATCCTAATCGCGTCCCTCCAGCGCTCCGTGCCCTGCGGCGGTGGCAGGACGCCGACCCCGTTGACGGCCATCCTCCAGCCGCCGTTGCTTGGCAGGTGCATGTCCGGCGGACAGGATACCCCGCGCGGTACAGCGCCCACGCCTCCGCCACGGTGAGGCTACCGCGGCCGAAGCCGTTCGCCGCGATGTTCTTGCGGGAGGATGACATTGCGAGCGGCGAGATTGGAGCATCTGGGAGGTGCGACGAGATATTGGGTACGGCGAGATTGGAGCGGCGAGATTGGAATGGTTGGAGATGCTCTTACATGTAGCACTTTTTTAGGCTGTACGAATCCGCTTCATAATCGAAGTCTACAGAAAAAAAGAAGTGGTGGCCATCACTAAACAGTAAACACGTACATAGGGTCCATCATACGTTCATACCGAGTCCGACTCGATCTCCACATCTTTTCCGTAAAGAAAGGAAACAAACTACACAGGTACTCGTACTCCAGTCCAAGTCGGATCCAATCCCCTATATTTACTCCGCTAGCGATCTGATCCCCTCCATAACCGCTCCCATCGGTTTAGCGTCCAAATTATCGTTTCTCCAGTATTCTTTAGCTCGTCCGGTGCCTGGCGGTAACAATCATAAAGGCCCGGATACGGGATAGTGCGCGAGCTCACCTTGGCGAGGAGATGGAGGCGACGAAATCGCTGCCACATGACTGGTCATCTCTCCCGGTGAAGGTACTGGTCCGGATCCTAGATCATCTGCGGTGGTCGAGCCACCCGAGCTTCGGATTGGTGTGCCGGCTATGGCAATCTGCCCGTGCCCGGGCGCCCTTCTACCCGGCGTGGATCTCCCCTCTGCTCCTCAACACCACCAGCGTCGGAACCACCAACGTGCGGTACTACAGCCCCTACTATCACAAGAACTTCGAGACCGCCTGCACGCTCAATATTCCTGACGCCAGGATCATCGGCGCCACCGCGCAACATCTGACGCTCTGCCGGGAGCACTTAATCCTAGACGCCCAACTTCTCTCCGGCGACGTCCTCGAACTACCAAAGCACGACGGGCCCACGTTCGACTCCGTCTTATACGACGGTGTGCGCACCATGTTCGGCGTCCACTCGCGGTATGGCTGGCTCGAAATCGGCCGTTCCATCCGAAACAACGAAATCAACGTGTGGGGGGAGTGGAGCTACACGAGCTCTGATTGCAACGAACCATGCTCTTGGGCATCGCAGGACTGTAACCCGGTTCTCCATGACGGCTTCCTCTACCTGCTGGGTAGGGACGGCGCATTAGCAGTGTACGACGAGAGAAAACACGATGAAGGATTTAACATTCTCGAGAAGCCTGGAAGTTTTACATTCGAGCACGATAAAAGCTACTTGGTCAAGTCCGACCATGGCGAGCTGATGGCCGTCTTTATCGGACGTCGTGGGACACCAGTCAACATTGTCAAACTGAACGAGCACACCATGGAGTGGGAGAAGATACAAGACCTAGAGGGGAGGACATTGTTTACCGGCACATTGACGACAACGATGAAGAAGACTAACGTCAAGTGGATGCAGAACAAGGTTTTCCTTCCGAGATTGTACGATTGGCCTGACACCGTCCATGTTGACCTTGTTCAGCGTGAAGGTGAAGTTGCCTTTGTTCCAAAGTCAGGACGTGCAGATACCACGGAGAAACAAAACAATTATGGAACAAACATATGGTCTTATAAATTGGGACAAAGTCAAGAGCCAAGGGAGTTTTGGGGAAGTGAGAAACTGGACCATAGCATTTGGGTCGATTTTAGTAACAAATGATTTTAATATTTTAATGTACTCCCTCCATTATTAATATATGATATTTTAGCGTTTGGTGAATTCATCTATTTTATGTAGTTATTTTACTCTTACTGTGGCTCATTGTAATATGTATCTAGCTCACTAGAAATGTCTAAAATGTCTTAAAATGTCTAGAGGTATAATACTTCGTGTTGAATCTATTCCAAATATATGAAATTTTAAGCTTGAAGCACCAAAACTTCAAAGCTAGAGGCGGCGGTGTTGACCTATGCACCGCTACTTTGCAAAAATCGCTACTAAGTTTTTCTCAACACCTTTATCCGTCGCGTTGAGGAGTGCAACCTCAAAGCCCCGATGTCGGAGCCAGCACACTAGGGCATCCACCTGACTAAGACTAGTTATAATGGGTAATAAAATAGAGTAGTATCATACATATAACACTAGTCTATGTTACTACCTCAATAGTGCATACTTCCTCCGGATCGGATTAACCGGCGTATTAGAAAAAAATTGATGGCACAAGACATACATTGATTGGAAGAGAAAACTGAATCAATCGTCTAAATTTTCGAAGTTAAATGGGGCTGTTAATTAGAGGAGGGAAACGGACGTGCATAGGCCTTTTTTTTCCTAACGGAATTGCCCAATAAACTCCGCGTTATTCCTGCATCGGAAGATGCAAAGAAGATGAAACGAAGGGACCCTGGAGGAGGTATTTACACGCTAATTAAATGGTAACTAATGCGATAGCGCCTAAATGCGGGGGGGGGGGACTGCATGGCTACCTAATGGCGCCGGTAAATCTGATCCGGAGGGAGTATTATCATGCATGACTTATTAATTAACTTCTAAACTCAGTGTATCTTGAGAAGTGTGATGTTATGGTAACATAGCTAGTTACCACAACCATTTCTTTCTTCATTTAGTATCATACCATGTTATTAAAATGCCTAGTTGGCAATACATGTAGTTTTATGCAACTACCTTATTTACCCTGCTACCCATGCACAGTTTTTAGTTTGCTCCTAGCTTAGTTCCTGCAGCTCTTCTTACTTCCATTTGTTTTCCTGTTCTGCCAGCCCTGAATGAATGAAAAGTAGCTCTGCTACATTTCGTAAAAAGAACATGGACAGGAGTCAAACTGTTGTTATCAGAATTGATATTAAAGTCGGTCGCTGTCGACCTATTAATCAAGAATAATACAAGTAGTTCTAGAATATTGCATATGGTCTTCTTAAACTTGATGAGCACGGAAGAGTGGTGAGGGGTTATCCCTCAAAAACCACCACCGACTGGTTGTACGAGCTAAGTTCCAAATCCAGGTGCACCAAAGACCAGCGGAAAGCTTTGAGAAAGGAGGACTTTTTATTTCTTCCATAAAATGAAAAAAATTGCTTTTCGATTAATTTATAGAAATACTTTCATACAAACCTAGAAGGGTAACATCTGAGTACACTGCGGCACTTTACACACTAGCCCGGGACCCGGGTAGAGCAGTTGTTGCCCACGACTTGGCATTTGTCTTTATCGTGTTGACCAACCCATTGATAACTTCCCACTTCTTCTCGTCTCGCCTCCCTCCCAGGCGGCCGGGGACAAACCCTAGTTCCTAGCCACCACCGCCGTTGAAGGGGGCGGTGGGGCCATAGCGCATCGTGGCCAAGCCATCGAGGGAAGGGGAAATGCTCAGATGAATTTTGGAGCGTCGGCGTGACAATCTGCGGTTATTGGCGCGACCATCTGTGACTGTTGTCCCGGTTGTGCAGCGGTGCCTTGGTGGATTCACGGGGACGATAGTCCCCGGTGTCGACGGTGGTAAATGTGGGATAACTGTAGCCCTTCGGGGCCTGCGGATTGGAGATGATGGTGGTACCGACCTCGCGGTAGGTGGCGATATAGACGGCGGTGGATTCCAGCGTGCAAGGCTGCCGGTGAAAACCGCGTCGACTTTGGTCATGGCGGACGATGGTGTTGTCTTTCCGTAGTTACCTTGTCTAAGGCATCGTTGTTGCAGCTCTTGTCTTCTCGCCCATTCAGCTTTAGGAGAACCCCAAATTTGGGTCTCCCGTATCAGACGATGGCAGCATGTGGCGTTGTCACCCTCCTAGGGAATCGTTTTTTGGAGTAGGTGCGCTGGAACTGACTTGAGGTGGAGCGGTGTCTTTTCTTCCGCATCAAAAACTAGAGTCCCGACAACATGGAGGGCCTCGATGGTAGATGTGTGATGATGGACGCACGCAAGGTGGTGGCACCGTCTAGCGTCGTGGCAGCGGCGGCGGTGGACCTAGTGAACGATGGACCAACCGTTGATGGCGGTGGCGGCTTAATTATGTAGAGTGTGCATGAGGTGCTCGCTAAGAGTGTGCTAGCCTAGATGAGTGCTCCTATTTTTCCTAGAAGGTATCTCGGGGTATGCGATGTTTCCAGTTCCTAGTTGATAGCGGGTTTTTAGGTGTAAGGTCCTCTTGACATTATCTTCACTCACTGTCGGGTTTGTCGGTGTTGTATGGTGGCTTCGGGTTTTTTGATGTATCTTGCTAGGACTTGGTTGAATAGTATATAATATAAGAAGTTTGCGCATGTATGCACAGACTAGACATTATCTCCATCTTTAAAAAAAATAAGATTGGACTACATGACATAATGCAGTCATCTTCGATGTCAGAAGTGAGCAGTGGGTTCGCTCCCAAGTACCATCCTGGTAGATACAGTGAATACATTTCGTTCATCTCTCAAGAATTGCATGTCCAAGACTTGCCACAGTGTTGGGGTCCATGCTCATTCGCCAGCGATAGCGAGGAGATAGTTGGCCATCTTAGCAAGGTCAGGAATTTCTAGCCCTCCAAGCTCAGGGACGACACACTTTGCGCCAATTTATATGGCACAGTCATGCATGGACTTCTTTCCTTGCTGCCCAAAGGGGTCCGTGAAAGATCTTCGCCACCCGTTTAAGCACACCAGCTGGTGGAGGGGGATTGTCGAAATGACCGACTTGACCACATAGAGTCACCCGGCCTTGTCCTTCAATTATTTATATGTCCTATACGTAGAAGCAAGTATAAGGAGTGGTTGCAATTCATGGAATATATATTTTCATTGTACATGGAATGTTTCCTTTTTGTTGTGCAATTGGCGGTGGTGAATGAAGAAACTAACTTTAGTTTATCCTTTGGGCTTCCTTTGGTTCAGATTCAATAACTAGGCAAATAATAATAATCATAATGACATATAAATACAAAAAGGCTAGCTCATCTTGTTGGAGGGGGCTTGCCGGAAGGACCAACTTAACTAGAGAGAATCATCTCACCTAGACTATTAAGGAGCCTCAAGTAATGCTCAAGCTTGATATCACTCGTTCTCTTGGACAATTCTTACGTATGAAAGGATGGGCTTGGACCACAGTTCTGTGAGTGGATGGCTAGCGTCCTATCCATAACTAGCGCGCACACAGACACACACATCTTGCTAAATGGTCCTCCCCTACTAATCTGGCAAGGTAAGGATCTTCGACCGAGGGGAGGGGGGCTTTTGACCATGTTGTTCGACCTCGTGATTGAGACCCTCAACGGCCTCTTGGCAAAGGCTAAATATGTGGAGTGGTCCGTCAGTTGGCACTGCAGAACTTGGATGTGGTAAGGCGTTGTCTTGTTCAATCAACCGAATAGGTCATACGAAGTAGTTGCTCACCCTGCGCGAGCTTCTCACTTTCTTGGGGGCACACATCAGGGTTGCACACCAACATTGTCAAGTGTCGATGTCTCCTATTGGTTGTTTAGAAGAGGTGGCATTGGAAGTGTTAGCTGTGTGGCTCATCTACCGTACCTCGACATCCCTATTTCCTTGTGACGGTCGGTTGTCCCCATGGCGGAGAGGTTTGCGGACCACACGTGTCAAATCCTTTATTTAATTGACGTATCAAATCCTCCATTCAATTGACTCTGAACCAATTATCATCTGACCTATTGACTCTGAACTGAAGGAAGCCTAGACGTCTACCTACACGATGAACTAAACTTGCTTCTTCATTCAACAGCTTTCGCACAACAGAGAGGGAACATTCGAGGCAGAACGAAAATAAACATTCGATGAATTGCATCCATTGCTTGAGCATTCCACGCAGAACGAAAATAAAACATACGCATGAAATTACAGCCATCGCTTCGACGTTCCGAGTACACAGTACAGAATAGATTCAAAACATCCTGAAATTCCGGATCAACGGCGGCAGCGCCCACCCGCCGCCGTCCCTGACCTTGTGCGCGTCGCGGCCGCAGTCGCCGGCCCGTCTCGCCGCGGCTGCCCCCGCCGGGGACCCGCGCGTAGCGCACTCGTGGTCGGCGGGGAACCGATGCTTGAGGCACACCTTCTGACCGCACCCCTTGCAGACGCTGGTATTGGAGAAGGTGAGCGTCTCCTTGCACCGCCGCGCGGGGCAGCGCGGCTTGAGCTTCCTGGCCGGGTCGCAGCCTCGGCGCGACCTGGCGTGCGCCTCGAGGATCTCGGCGTCGGTCCCGGCGCCGGCGGCGCGCTCGATGGCGTCGCCGCAGGCCTCGCATACGACGACGGTGCGGCCCTGGTCGGCGGCGCGCGCGCAGCCGTGGTCCCGGTACGTCCGGTGGTCGGCGCAGAAGACCTTGCCGCAGCCGTCGCAGTCGAAGGGCAGGAAGTCGAGCTGGTTGCAGTCCTCCCGGTCGCAGTGCGCGCCCAGGTCCGGGAACGCCTCCGTGCCCCGCCGCGCCATCGCCGCCCCTTCTGTTCCTTCTTCCTCTGCCTGCCGTGCGTGCTCTGTTTTCTTGCGCGCGTCTGGATGCAACCGATGGATTGAGGCGCTGGGTTTGTGTGTGATCACGGTGAGGCGACGGCGTACTTTTATAGGCTTCGGGACGCCGTCGCCGTTGCGGACGCGGTTTGCTCGTTTTCCTTTCTTCTGGTGCAAGAAGAAGAAGAAGGTGATGGTGATGCCGCGTCCGTTTTTGTTTTGGCCTTCCGGAATAGTCCGGTCTGCTCTGTAAACGGTTTCGGTTGCGACTCGTTTTGCTTTGGGAATCGAACGGAGCGCCCGCGTCGGCCGTGACGTGGCCTTTGTTTTGGTCAAACAACCAAACATGGGCTTGCACCTTGCAGCCTTGGGCCGATGCCGACGAGGGGTCAGACTGGACCGGAGTCAAACTTGGATGTACAGAGAACACTATTTAACGCTCGGTGCGTCCATCAGGCGGCCCAGTAGAGCCATTGCACGTCCTGGTTTTTTTTTTTTGGTTTGGTTTGGATTTCCAAGGTGTGTTCCTATGTTTTTCGGTTTTCTCTTTTCTATTTTTGTTTTCATTTTTTTCATATTCATTTTTTTATAATTATATTTTTTGTTTTTAATCTGAAATTTTTAATTTTTTTAACAAATTCAATTTTAAATATTTTAATTTGAATATTTAAAATCTAAGTATAAAATCTAAATATTTTAAAAATCTAAATATTTAAAATTTCACATTTCATAAGCATCGCCGATTTCGTCTTCACTAAATTATAACTTAGTCACCTATTAATTTGGTTGATAAGTAAACGAAATTGAAGATCATCGAGATGACACGTCGATCGAGAGAGTGATGTGGGTCTCTTATTTTCCTAGATGGTGCATGTAGGAGAGAGATATGTAGTAGATCTAGATCTACCTATTTGCTTAAGTCTATCAAACAAAGTTGGTTAAATTACCTAAAATAGAGAAATGGGAGGGGGGTGAGCTGAGAAGGAAAAAACAATCGAGTTGAGTAGGGAGAGGGTGAGTGAGGTAGCAATAATGGTGGTGGTAGGTGGTTGGCTAGGTTAAGTAAAAAATCATAGGTACTTGCTCGCGTACCACTAGCTCGGTACGCCGGCGGTCTGACCTTACTCCTAGCGTACCATAAAAGGGTGCGCTAGCACACCCTGATACAGAATGCGCTGGGGTACCAGAACAATGATACGACGGCGGTGTGAGAGGGCATGGGTTATAACCAAGGAAAAAAATAGCACGCTATAACAAAATAACGTGGGTCTAAAAATACGCTATTAGCATGGTATAGCGTGCTATTAACGCGAATAGGGCGGTATAGCGCCGAAATAGCGTAGTGTCGGCTCTCCAGATATGCTATAGCGTGCTATTACCGTTGGAATAGCGCGCTATTTTTTTCCATGGTTATAACATAGCTAGGTCATAGCCATGCCGTATCCCACTGCCAGCGGTAGCGTTGTACCACTAGCACAGCAAATCCGTGGTACGTTACAGTAAATAACGCCGCCGTGCCACTAGTTTGGTGCACCAACGATACCAATAATAGTATAAGCCTTTAATATCGCGCTACAGTGGGAGGCGTGGCTTATCCTTAGTTTGCGCAACTACTCAAAGTACCATATTGTGAGCCATAAAATGGATGAAATTTCCTTGTGTAATAGTTGCCCGAAGAGAGTGAATAGACGAAACTGACTCGGCGCCACTACAAATTCTCCAATGTCCCCAAAGCTCCATTTGTCCACAACAAAATGAAATGGAACGGTGGAGTTATTTTTTTCCCCTTTTTTTCAGTTTGATTTGAAACGAGAGTGGCCCCCTTTTCTCTGTGACGCTGCCGGAGCGCTTCACCAACCAATCGTTGTGGACGGGCGTCCTCTTCAGCTCTTCGCTCCTGTACGGTATCCCGTATCCAGTCAGAGCGTCTGACGGTTCCTTGCACGCGTTCTCCTGTATCAGGTCAGACTGCAGTGAGTACCGTACCGAGCCGGTCTGACGAGACCGGACGGTTGGTGCGAAATGAACGCACGAATCGTCCGATGGGATTTCTCAAGGATGCCACGGCGCCGGTAGATGGGAGCAATGAAGTAGCGGGAGCTCGGGGCCGGCTCACGACGTCGCAACGGCGACGGCCCGTACGCCTCTGGCGTCACGCCTCCGCTGAACCCATTCGTCTCGCATCCGGACAATGTACGCAGAGCGTTCGCAGGCTGACTGCTGATGCCCGACGGCTCAAGCGATTGGAAGTGCAGCTACATTCAGAGAGTTTAACGAGAGCATCATTCAAAGAGTTTAACGAGAGCATCAAGGAGCCCACCAAACTGAACCACACCTCAGTCATCAAGTCAACTCAAGGTGCTCCACTCTCCATTTTTTTTTCCAACCAACACTCGTAGGGATCGGATTTCATTACTACAAGAGATAACGAAATACAGACGAGTTCCAAGTAACAAAACAGGTGATCAAACTGAAAGGATGACGCGGCCTACTGCTAGCATTTTGGACGACGAGAGATAAAAAGCTAGAGGTCTTATTACAGATATAAGAACACATCAGACTTCCATCGTCGCCTACTCCACTCTCCATATGACACGCGTTACACAACGGGGCTCCCACCTGCTCCTTAAACGTTGTCCGTATATTTTCGAACTCAATAAAATAGCCGGCAACCTTACGCCGGCAACTACGTTTAAAGGCTGGGTGGGGAGTGCCAGTCTATGTAGGATTTCATCCATGGGCCCTCCTAGTAGTCGCACACGCCCATTCCTCACACCCTCCACCCCCTCCCGATGCACCTTCCACCCTGCTAGATCGCCATGTCTGCTTAGTCGTGTCCATGTGCTTTCCTCCCACCCGCCCTCCCAAAATGCCCACCGTCACCGTCACCAACGCCAATGTTGTTCCATCCATCTCGTGTCGTGGTTTGGTCGGGTACCACCTACTGTGTCATTGGTTCTGCCATCGTTCAAAAGGAGAAGCCAAACAGTGTCACCAAACCCATGCCTCTAATAATGTCGTGACCACACGACGTCCCTTATCGACTGCCTCGACTCACAGGCACAACGTGGCAGATGGCAGCATTGTTTGTTTGCTCGGCCCACAAGGTGTTCGGCCGTATGCCGCAATGGACAGCGATAACGAGATGATGATGATGATGCAGATGTTGGTGAAAGAGGAGGGACATGCTCCGACCCTCAATTATGAGATCAATGACCGCACAACGCACATACGACAAGCCGATGATATCTATCCATCTTATGCTACAGTTCTGAAGATAATCCCCGACCTGCTACAGAGAAGATAACTTATTTTGCTTAGTGCCATGAGGCTATGTTGGAAAGATACCGAGCGGGCTTTTGGTGTGCTCCAACATCGTTTTGTCATTGCTTACTACCCGGTGGGGATGCTCACCAAACTGAGAATGTATTTGTTACTTACCAACAACTCTCACGGCCTCATGGCCCTATTGCAGGAGCTTACTTGTTAACACATCCAAGGCAGGAAGATTATCCAATCCAAGCACGTCAATACATGCCATTACTTGCACCTCAAACAAAGCATTGCCGCGACCGGGTCCAGCCACCGGAACTATACATACGTCCAGGAAGGAAAGCTAAGTACCAGTATAGTAGTTAGTAACTAGCTTAATCCAAGTTTGGTCAGCATCTTCTTTCCATGAATGAGAATAACACGTCGCCAAATCAGCCGGCCTACTCTGACCTCCTTCACATGGCACCAACCTGCCTCAGCTAGCGTTGACATCGGAGGACTGATGAAGATGCATAGTCCTAAATAATGTTCTGCCTTTTCCACCCCTTTTCGGTGCCGAGTTCTGCGTCCTGCAGATCATGTTTGGTTATGGACTGATTGGACTCTACCTACATCTACCCCCACTCCAGGGATTGGGTTTTAATCAACCTGTCTTTGTTGCAAAATATAGCAACAGTTTCATGAGCAATATAAAAACTTCGGCGATGATGGAGATATCAATAACCAATGGATGTCCAATTAAGATCGAGGATAATCCGGAGCATTGCTTCAGTTAAGAAATGTTCGTCTCCATACTCTCGGAAAAAGAAAAGCAGAGGCAGCATATAGGAAAAAACACAAGCCATGGAGGCGATGCAAAAGGTCAAAGTTCCCACGAGGGGGTCCTACGTGGAAAGGCCGACAGCAGTACCACATCCCACATCCATTACCTTTGGCAGGCGGCAGGCATGGCCTTTACTGCCAGTCTCAAATGTAACCATTTTAAACGGGAGAAACTCATGTTCAGATCCGTCGATGAACAGCATATAGATCAAACTCACTACAGCAACAAACCATCCATCGAGATCGCGAATCGGTTGATCTGCATTGCATTTGACAAATGTACATGGCCGAGTGAGATGACAAATCTCAAAATTTGCTACTGCCTCCGACCTAAATTAATTAGCGCAACATTACACGTTTTCGAATGTAAGCATACTCCCGACTTGCGTCAATTACACTATGGTTTGTGTCGATATTATCCTCATCTTTTGCCAAAGAAGATATGTGAAACAAGGGCTTGGAGCATCCTTTGTGAATAATGGGTATACACTTTAGTCATAGTTTTACTCATATTTTTTCTAATTTATTTAATACATATTGCTCTGAATGTAAATTGGATATAGATATACAAGCCTTTTACCCAAATAGTGGGTGTACAATTGTACACCCATGTACTGATCTCCCTCCGCGCATGGCTTGCAATGGGCATAGAGATTAGCATAGCATCCTAGAATCGCCAATGCTACAGGGATACTGGTGTCAAAGATCCAATCGCGAAATCTCTAAGGGCGAGCACATCGTTGTGATCATAGTTTCGGTGATGTAGATCATACCTGAGATTCAAAAGCTCTATGGGGAGCCCTTCGCCCTCTACTCCTCTACCAATGGTGTTGATGTAGGTGGGGTCACGTTTGTTGTCTCAGGCTATGGCATCTAGGTCACCCTATCTTGGCCAGCAGCTTGACTTCGTTGGCCGTGGTGACAAGGTTAATGAGATGGGTGCTTCGGCACCCAACTCCAAGGCGCTCTTTCGCAACATGCTCATCAGTTTGGAGGCAGCTTGCCCTCCATCCGGTAAGGAAACTTCTACCTTCCTGTCAAAGAAGGCTATGACAAGAAAATCAAGGTGTCACCGCAAGGAAGGTGCCCACATCGGGTTGATGGATGGTTCTCTTCTTTCGGGTCCGAGATCTTTCTGTAGTGGTTATAAATTGTCGAGTTAGCAGTTGTAATAGGTTGGTCTGCCTTGGCGATTAGGGAGTCATATGCTTTGGAAGTAGTCTGTAAAGCTAAGCAACAGTAGACGAGGTGTTTTTGCACCCGAGAGCACATGCTCCTGGTTTTCAAAATGAGTTACAAACGCAGTTTAAAATATTAAGAAAGTTCAAATAAAAATTGACCCATACATATCGACATTCTATGTGTTCATAAAGTCGTTTCGCCGAAAACCGACATTTTTTATGTCGTGTGGAAAAAAGACAAATTTTAGTGCTTAAACAAAGCTTTTCATGATACATTTCTTTATATTTTCTACACAGGACATAAAAAGTGTTAGTTTTGAAATTTGCGTGTGCACATATAATATCGATGTATACACGCCAAACTTTTGTTCAGATATCTGTTGACATTTTAAAATGTTTTTCTGGATACTTATCAAAAATAAAACCAGGGACGCACGGTTGGCCTGCGCCAGCCAGGCCAACGAAGCAAAAGCATTGAGCAGTCCATCAGAAATGGATCGAAAGCAGAAAGACCAGTCTTATTTACAGATAGAAACAAGACACACGAGCCTTTCCTAATCCTAACAATAATACCTGCCATCAGCTCAGCTCAGCTCAGGGACTGGGAGTGTGTGTGGCAAGAGTAGGGAGAGAACAAAGGATGTTCTGGCCTGCAAGCAACACCCAACCAACCACCCCAACAGCTCGTTTGTCGGACACAGCAACTAGCCACACTCCAGGCAGCGCCAGCACGAGCCACGGTCTAGCCGCTAGCTCGACTGAAACATTTCCCAATCAATCGGATTAACTAACTCGTGCCAAGTCGCGAGCTAGCAACTCGCACAGCCACTTCATGCATTACGTAGTTTGATCAATCAGAAACAAAGAGGGCATAGATCCTCTGGAGGATACGAACTCAATCTCGCGTGACAGTCACCAACATCTAACCGTGTGAAACCTAAAAGCAAGCGATTTTACGTACAGATTATGGGGGAACACTGAATGACTGGGCGGAGGAATTGGGTTCAGAACTCGGCGGTGTTGCCGCCCGACGCGGCCCCGACGTCGCGCTGCCGGCGCCGGAACGACATGAGCCCGTCCGACACGATGCTCCCGCCGCAGTCCTCCCCGCCGCCGTCGCCGCACTCGAGGCTGCTGCCGGTCAGGTCCGCCTCCTCGTCCAGGTCGCCCCGCATGGCCCGGAGCGTCTTCCTCGCCATCTCGCGCCGCACGCCGCCGGGGGTGCCCTCCTCTGCCACGCGCCGGAGCGCCCTGTCCGCCCCCGCCGCCCGCGCCAGGCCCCGGAACCGCAGGCTGCCGCGGCTCAGCGCGTAGATCGCCGCCACGCACCACTCCTCCAGCTCCGCGACGCGAGTGCTGGTGTCGTCATTGCCTGAGAGGAGGATCCCGGAGACGGACGCCACGGCGCCCGCGTCCATCAGCGCGGCGCGGCCCTCGGCGCAGCCGCCCACGTTGCAGACGACCATGAGCGCCAGCCTCCGGATGGGCGTGGGCTCCGCCGCGCTGGACGCGACCGCGAGCAGGGCCTTGGGCGCGCCCGGGAAGCGGGCGACCTTGGTCTGGTTGACGGCGGCGAGCGAGAGGTGGTACATCGCCATCCCGGCGTCGCGCCGCGCGCGCGGGTGCTGGGCGGGGGAGGTGAACAGGTCGAGCAGCGGCGGCACCGCGCCGAGCACGCCGATGGCTGCGCGGTTCTCCTCGGCGAGCGCGAGGCCGAAGAGCGCCCCCGCCGCGTGCTCGCGCGCCTCCGAGCCGCCGCCCGCGGAGCAGCGGAGCACCTCGACGAGCGCCGGGACGGCGCCCGCGCGCACGATGCGCACCTTGTTGGCCGGCTCGAGGGAGAGGTTCACCAGCGCGGCGGTGGCGTCGACGCGGGCGGAGGCGTGGCGCGGGATGAGCAGCACGCGCCGGAGCGCCGCGAGCAGGCGCGGCGTGCAGAGCGCGCGGCGCCGCTCCGCGCTCTCCCGCGTGGCCTCGCGGAGCAGGGCCAGCGCGGCCGCCACCTCGCCGTCCTCGTCCGCGTCCATCACCGTCGCCACCACCTCGTCCTCCAGCGGGTCAACCGGCGCCACGTCGGGCTTCGCGGCCGCCTGTGCCGCGTCGTCCTCCGCGGGGGTGATCTCCGAGGAGGAGGACGTGTAGGTGGAGGTGGACGCGGCGGAGGGCGGGGAGGAGTAGGACGAGTTGGAGGAGCTCGCCGTCGCCGCCCTCCGGGTTCGAACAGACTTGGCCTCCGCCGCCGCAGCCGGAGCCGGAGGAGGAGGAGGCATCGCGCGGAGCACTGCCGCCCGAGCAGCTTCTCTGGACGGGGGCCGCGGCGCGACGCGGCCGGATCGGGCGCACCAGGTGCCGATGGCGGCCTTGAGGGCGGAGTTGGGAATCATGGCGTCGGAGCCCGAGCCGGCGCCGGGGGGGAAGAAGGAGAGGTCGGCGCAGGCCTGGAGGCAGGCGCGCTCGTAGGTGTGGCCGGACGGCAGGATGACGGGGTCGGCCATGAGCGCGCCGAGGATCGGGCAGACGAGCTCCGGCGGCGCGGCCTCCTGCTGCTGCTCCCACTTTATCTCGTTTTCCGCCGCCGCCGCGGAGCGCGCGGGCGAGTAGGGGACGGCGGAGGACTTGGAGGATGGGGACGAGGGCGCGCTGCGTTGGAAGGGGAGCCGCCAGCGCCGTGGACGCGCCGCGCCCATGGAGCGTGGCACTATTTACCAGCGGCGGCGCGGGCGGCACGGCAGTGGGGGAGCGAGCGAGGGTGGTCTGGTGTGGCGGGGCATTAGTTTAAGAATTCTTTTGGGGTTTGGGTGCTTTGTGGCTTGGCTGGGAGTGTGGTGGCGTGGTCGTGGTTTTATGCGCCGGCCGGGAGAGAGAAGAGAAGAGAAGAAGCTTAGCCATGAAGCGATGGCGAGCGAGGGAGCTCGGCCCGAGCCGAGCCGATAGCGATGCGCGTGCGCTCTGGTTGCGGCTACGTTTCGATGGAACGGCTTCTGTTGGGTGGATCAGCAGAAAGGTGGCGGCTCCGGCATACGGTTGCGGCCGGACGGCATACGTCCACGCACGTTGCGACTGAGCTCAGAAATTCCTCGTGACAGATGATGAATGTGGCTCGTTCGCTGTTTGACCTATCCACTCGACGCTCATACTGTTCCTTCTATGGGCTATATCGATTTAGTCAACCCTTCACAGCGTGTATAGTCGCGAAGTGGTTTCTATGGTTCGAGACTGACTTTTTCATAATGAAATAAAAGGAGTATGTTGTATGTTTCCTAGATCTGCAGCACCGACGAGAAATCTCCAGCATCCTCTTTTCCCGTCATCACAAACCACCAAACCGGACCAACCTGCCAGGAGTAAGCGAAGACTATGCATACCAACCTCCGCCGAGCTCATCCACCCAAACTCACTATCTCAAAACCGGCCACTCCAACGAGGGAACGACACCACCCGAGCGTCGTCACCGTCCAAACCAAAGCTTTGGGTTTTCACCCGAGATGGATAGGGCAGGGAGGGGATATCACCTCGATGTCGCCTTCAGGAAGGAGAACGGCGCCGTCAGCATCGTCGACATCGCGGCCGCCACCATCGGCCAAGGGTTTCCCCCGGTCAAGAGCCCATATCCGACCACACCCCGCAGCCACCAGAGGAAGTCCGAGGCCGGGGAGGTGCGACGAGCACCGCTGGGAGGAGGAGCCTCCGTCTTCAGATCTGATCATAGAGGCCCATCGGGGCGACCTCCACACCATGCCCGCACCCGCCGCCCCCTTCACCGCCCGCGCAGCCGGAGAGAGACGACCGCAGCATCGGCACCACCCGCCCGCCGCCAGGCCGACGGTGCCCCACCCTGCGCCCAAGGAAGTCTTGGTTGTACTACAGTGAGGTCTAAAAATGTGTTCATGTTCATGCCAGGATTGTGTTGGGGCGATTGATGGTACTCATGTGACTGTTAGAGTGCCAAGGCGCCATGATCATGCACACAGGGGAGAAAACACTACACCAGTCAAAATAAGCTTGCCGCGATTGACTTCCATATGAAGTTCACATATGTGTTAGCTAGATGGTGAACAATAGGATAAAGAACAAGCGGATCAAGCGGTAACATAGACATGTCATATCTGCGCAAATCAGTACGTTGAATATCTGGTTCTTGTGCAGTAAAAGAAAAGGGATGTAGCTTAGAGACATCAAGGACAACCCCGGGTGTGACAAATGGGAACACCTGCTCATCAAAAATGACATCATGAGAATAGCGGTTGTCAACCATGTCGTTGTGTTTTAACCCCTTTTATGTGTGTGTAACTAGTACTTTTGGTGAATTCCTATTTGATTGTAGCTAAGCAATATCGACCAATTGTTATTTGCTAGTAGCTAGCCTAAACATCGTTAATTTTGTGTTGCGTGTTAGTTCCATATTTATTTGCTAGTAGCTAGGGCTAAACATCGTTAATTTTGTGTTGCATGTTAGTTCTATATGCTGAATGCCTGTTAGTTTATAGTAGTGTGTGATAATTTCACCACTTGTGAGAAGTGGAACGTATGAAAACAAACAACCAAGTGCACAAAAAAACCAAAATATTTTATTAGAAATCAAACTAGATGCACAGCTTAAACTTGCACTTAGCCGGTGAATTATGTTTCCCGGAGATTGACGCAGAAAAAGCATGTGAGTATCAAACACCATGCTCGTACCGAGTGGAAGTTTAATAGATCTCGATTACATACATTGGATTGTGGAAAATATCTAGTGATACCACACCTCACATGATACCATGATATCACTTCACAAATTTAAATCGTAAGTGTCAAAAAAATTCAAAAGAAATTTGTGGCTATTGAGAAGATGTGTATTTACATTCTCTAGATTATTCACATCCAAATTTAAATACACCAAGAGAAAAAAAAAGACAAATGCTATGTGAATAGTGGCATTTTGTGTTTTTGTCTTTATGTGACACTATTCATGTTTGATTTATCTTTTTAGTTTCTCTTAGGATATTTTTAATTTGGTGATGAAAATTAGAGGGCATGTAGACACATCTTGTGAAAACCTAAATTTTTGTTTTAATTTTTTTAGCATTTACAATTTAATTTTTTTTGAAGTGGTATCATGGTATAGATATGTTCTCCATGGGTTTGGTAGATCAATGATAAGCTTCTTTCATTTTTTTTCCCTTTTTTGACCATGAGACTGTAGGGGAGAACCCCAACAGTATTTTTTTCTCTCTATATATACGCTTCTTACATAACTGCATATCAATTATGAAAATTTCTTGGACTTTTAGCTAACATCAAGCTACACTTTGCAACAACCAGCATTGACATGTAAAATTTCAGTCAAATTAGACGTTGATGTATTTTATTCTTTCATCTTGAGTTTTTGCTGGTGACTCTAAAAAAGATTTTAAAAATGTGAACACGCGGGATGAGGTTTTGATTTAGTGGATTTTAGTTGTTGATTTAAGCCAACAAATACTCCATACCGTCGACCAATGCCTCCTTATCACCGGTGATCTCCCCCTCCACCATAAACGACAGCCATGGGTCGAGGCTTACTTTATCTAGTTGTGGATGTATCTACGCGGTCAAATGCATCTAGACATGTTTTTGTGTAGACAAAGCTAAGTCAATTATTTCTGAACATGCGATTTTTTTTTCAAGAATACACCCTAAAAGGTGTACTAAGAAAGGGCAAGAAGGCTCGAGCCACAGGTATTACTGCCAACAAGGGGTGGCAGCTCCCCTACTAAATAAAATCCTAATATTCATCCCTCCAATAAAAAGGAAAAGGCCCAGGAAATATAAAGGACTCCGAGCGGACAAGCCTAGCTACACGCCATCAATGGTACTCCTCCCTAATCCTATGCCTAATGGCCGCCGCTGCCGGGGTGGCGCCATTGAACACTACATCATTCCGATGCCTCCATATACACCAGAAAACCAAGATGATAGCCGTCCACATATCCCTCCTCACAGCTCTGGTGCAGGTGAGCGAGGTCCACCAGGGCACAACCTCCGTACCCACGTCGGGCATCCACTCTAGCATGCCCCAACGTGTTAGCACCCAAGCCCATACCTCACGAGCGACCACGCAACCAAGCAGGAGGTGCTGGAGCAACTCCTATTCCTGGTCGCAAAGGGGGCAAGCAACCGGCCTCGGCAAGCCACGCTGTTGTAGCCTGTCCGCCGTCCAGCACCTGTATCGGGACACCAACCAAGCGAAGAACTTGCAGCTATACAGCGCCCTTCGGCGCCGAATCTCTGACGCAATCGGCGCCACCACGGTCCCAGCAAAGAAGGCAGCATATGCCGACTTCGCGGAGAACTGCCGATCCGCCGACCAGCACCACACAAAGGCGTCCTCTTGCTCTGGTACCAACGTGTAACCAGCAAGGATGCCCCACAAGTGAAAGAACTCTGCCACCGCAGCGGAACTTAGGTCTGCTCCACAATCCCGCAGTCACTCCCCGGCTAGGCCATCCTTGATGGAGCGGACCTTGGCCTTCCGGGTCGGGACCATGGCCACCAAGTTGGGCGCGTGGTCCGCCACCGTGGCGCCCTGCAGCCAGCGATCCTTCCAAAATAAGGCTCGCTCGCGGTTTCCCACTACGACCGCCGTGACAGACTCGAAAAGGGCCCGGGCCAGGGGGATCTGGAGGTCAAACTCCGCCCAGGCCTTCGACGCGTCTACTCTTTGCAGCCACGCTCAGTGGCAGCGTAGAGCAAGGTTGAGCGGCTGGTGGTTTGGGAGGCCCAGCCCCCCCCCCCCCACAAGACTTAGGGGAGGTCACCTTGTCCCAGGGCACCAAGCAGTGACCGCCGCTCACGTCCGCCCTTGCCTTCCACATGAATCCCTGGCAGGTCTTCTTGATGGCCTGTAACGACTTAGCGGGAATATCCAAAGACATCATCGCGTGAATCGGAATGGCGCTGGGCGTAGTCTGGACCAGAATCGTCCGCCCCCCACGGTTAAGCAACCGGGCACTCCACAGAGGCAACCTGCTAGCTCCACTCTCCACCACAGGCTGAAGCTGGGCCGCAGACACCTTGCGCAGCCCCGGGGGAGGCCCAGATACTTGCAATGCCACGCCTCCACTGATCATTGCAGAATCGACTGCGCCAGCTCCACCTGTTCCACAGTACAACGGATGGGTTGAATTGAGCACTTGGTTCGGTTGGTGCGAAGGCCCGAGGCCTCCCCGAAGTCCTCCACCACTGCAGCACAAGCTAGCAAGTCCACCTTCTCCGGCTTGACGAAGGTCACCACATCATCCGCGTACATCGAGGTACGGTGGAGGAGACCACGTGGAGCAAGCTGAGAAAGGAGCCCCTCAGAGGCGGCCTTTTGCAGGAGGAGATGCAACACCTCCATCACCGAGTCGAAGAGCAGGGGGAAAGAGGATCCCCTTGCCGCAACCCACGCAGGAGGAGATGCAGCACCTCCATCACCGAGTCGAAAGAACATGTGAATATATAATTAAGTTGCTATGTACGATCCAGTGTAGTATTTTTACATTACAAGAATTTGTTTGCCTACTTCATTTCTGAAAGGACACAGATGTCGCCTAGAGGGGGGGGGGGTGAATAGGCGATTTAAAACTTTTACGAGATGGGCTTAACAAATGCGGAATAAAACTAGCGTTTACTTTGTCAAGCCCAAAGCCTATATACTATTGTTCACCTATGTGCACCAACAACTTATTCTAAGCAATGGTTCACCTATGTGCACCAACAACTTATGCTAAGCAATACAAGCAAGTATGTGATAGCAAGATATATATAACTTCAAGCACGATGGCTATCACAAGGTAAAGTGCATAAGTAAAGAGCTCGGGTATAGAGATAACCGAGGCACGCGGGAGACGATGATTTATCCCGGAGTTCACACTCTTGCGAGTGCTAATCTCCGGTGGAGAGGTGCGGTTGCTTAGTGCTCCCGAACGCCACAAGAGGCTCACCTTGAGGTGTGGTTGCTCGATGCACACCAACGCCACAAAGGCCTCACCCCAAGATGCGGTACTCACACCACACACCGAACGCCACGAAGGCGCCTCACCTAAATCTCCGGTGACCCTCGCCACAAAGGCCTAGGTCACGGTTCCACTAAGGGATTTCCTTCGAGGCGGAAACCGGGCCTTACACAAAGATTGGGGCACACATCCACAACTTAATTGGAGGCTCCCAACAAATCGCCACAAAGGCGTAGAATCCGTCTAGGGTTCCAAGAACCCAAGAGTAACAACCTTCTTGCTTTCACCACCACGAATCACCGTGGAGAACTCAAACCGATGCACCAAATGCAATGGCAAGAACACCACAAAGATGCTCAAGTCCTTCTCTCTCAAATTCCAACAAAGCTACAAAAGCTATTGGGGGAATAGGAGAGGAAGAACAAAGAGGAGAACACAAAATTCTCCAAGATCTAGATCCCAAAGATTCACTCACAAAGAGATGATTTGGTTTGGTCAAAGTGTGGATCTAGATCTCCTCTCTCTTTTCCCTCAAAATGGGGCAAGAATCATGGAGGGATAGAGAGAAAGGGCAAGCTTCTCAAGAACAACAATGGAGGAGAGAGAGAGTGAGAGAAGCCACAGCCCAAGGAGGAAGAAGGGGGGTATTTATACCCCCCAAGAAAATCGAGCCGTTGGGCAAAACCAGGGCCGGATAATCCGGCCTAAGTAAGGGCCGGATAATCCGCCCCCGGATAATCCGGCCTCCGGGACAAAACCTGGTCAAAATCCGGGCAAATGTCCGGCCCCTATACCGAGCAGCAATTCCTGAGGTCCTTAGCCGATTTCGAGGGGGCCGGATATTTCCGAAATATCCGGCCGGATATCCGGCCCGGATATTTCCGAAATATCCGGCCTAAGCAAACTGCGAAACACCAAAACTAAAACGGGCATAACTTTTGCATCCGGACTCCGATTTCGATGATCTTGGGCTCGTTGAAATCACAACAACGAGCTCTACAACAATATGCATAGAAACATCATAGTCCAGCAAAGGAGGATAGAAACAAATGATGAAAGGTTTGACCTATCTCAAAAAGACATACCGGTAAAACCTCCAATCTTGAAAATGCAACAAGTTGCCCATGGAAAAACCATTCTCAATGAACTAGAGCTTGTCATGAGAATAAGCACAAGCTCTAAAACATCACATGGATAATATCCAAATAAAACCAAGTAAGATGATGAACCAAACTCGAAAACGCAACAAGTGATCTATGCGAAATCCGTTTTCGATGAACTAGAGCTTGTCATGAGAATAAGCACAAGCTCTAAAACATCACATGGATAAGGTCCAAATAACAACCAAGAAAGATGATGCAAGGATGCAAAGGTTTGAGCTCTCTCCGAACGATACGATCGAGATACTCACTCGAGAGCCCTCTTGATAGTACGGCAACTAAACTATAAACCGGTCTCCAACTACACTATGAGACCGGTGAGAAAGAAACCCTATCAAGAGCAAACCTTATACTTGCGCATTCCACTTGAGCTCGATGACGACGATCTTGACCTCAACAAGATGGAACGCCTTTCTTGCTTGTGCTTGCTTGACGAAGTCTTGTGGATTGCTCCCCCATAATCCACCATGGGAGAGCTTCTTCTTCGGCGCATCTTCACATAACCATGACCACCATGTGATGTGGATTGCTCCCCCATAATCCACCATGGGAGAGCTTCTTCTTCGGCGCATCTTCACATATCCATGATCACCATATGGATGGCAAGACTCAAGCAAAGGATCTCTTCGAGATGGCTCATCTTGAACTTGCACTTCATTTCTCCATGGCAAGCTTCAAGCTTATGAACTCTTCGAGTTGGCTCATCTTGAACTTGCACTTCATTCTTCATTCTTCATCATATTGATGTCTTGAAGTAACTTGAGGGCTCACTTCATCTTCATCTTCAAGACATACTTGACACTTGATATCCTTCATCAATTTCTTCTTATTGCAACCTTGAAGCCAACAAATGGTTCAAGAATTGCCTATGGACAACTCCTACAAATATAACTCAATGCAAACATTAGTCCATAGGGATTGTCATTAATTACCAAAACCACACATGGGGGCTCCATGCACTTTCAATCTCCCCCATTTTGGTAATTGATGACAATCTCTTTGAGAGGGTTTATATAAGGAATTTAAGTAACAAATAAGTTGAATATATAGAGCAAACTCCCCCATAATATATGCATGTGTGAATGATCTTGACTTTCATTGCATATATTGGCATTCAAAGCCTAGTGGAGTTTCCTCTAAATATTCAACTATGCAAAGCAACAAGATGCAATGCAATAAAGGCACATGCTTAAGCACAAAGCAAAGACATAACCAAATTCCCTTAAACCCTCCAAACTTCTCCCCCATTGGCACCAATTGCCGAAATGGGTGAAAAATTTAGAAGGCCAATATAGTGAGAGTTCCTCCATAGCGTGTGCATTTCTCATAATTTGAGTGGAATCAAATGCACATATCCAATGACGAATATTCGGAAGGAATCACACTATAGATAGGATCAAAGATTGCAAAAAGATAACAAAGTCAAGAAGCTTCAACAAATGAAGCAAGCAACCAAATGAACCACAAGGAAGATACCAAAAGAAAGATAGATATTATGATAAGATCAAGAAGATTGCTCTAAATAATATGAGGAAGCTCCCAAGGTTTGTGCACAAAACTAGACAATTTGCATTGGAGTATAAAGTGCACAAACATGGAATCATCACTCCCATGATATCATTCAAAAACAAAAGATACCAAGTGAATCAAACTCTAATGATCACCACAAGATAGTGTTCTAAATCAAATGAGGAAGCTCCCCAAGGTACATGCATAAAATAAAATGTTGCATTTGAATACAATATGCATAACATGGAATCCTCACTCCCTCATTACCATTTAAAACACAAACATTTGCAATAGATCATAGATAGAAAATTAAGCTTACCACTTGCAACAAACAAATGGTTGAGCAACAAGTAAGAGGCACCATAATAAAAGGCTCAACCAAGAGGATATGTGAAAGGCATGATAAAGCATATTATAAGACTATTACAAGGATGAGCAAAAAGCATCATCATAGTCTTCAATGAATTATATTGCTTAGCATGACCAATCAACACGCAACAAATAAATAAGATATCGAATGGAGATGTATCATCTCTTATGTGTATAAGTTTCTCTAAGTGAGCAATATCACAAAGATATTTATCCACAAAGAAACATGCACACACAAAATAGATACACAAGAAATATAGCATGATATCCAAGACAAAGTCATGCAATATACCAATAAGAATTTTTGCTTAATAGCATGGCCAAAGGCTCAATTTTATCTTATTGTACATTCATGAACTTCAACCACAAACAACTAAAATACATCACAAATATCAACAAGGGATAGAAGATAGTTGGGATGCATTTGAGAAAGGCAACAAGTATCACAAACGGGGATACTAAAAGAAATAACTCAATTTGCACTTTCATCGATATTGCACATGTGAGAGGCTTGAGGAATTGATATGCAATAAAATTGCTAGATAGGCATAGATGGGATGGGTGAATCATGATCATGATTTTATATACTTCCCAACATATGTGCTCATCTCAAACTACTCACATTCGCAATAAAGAGGTTTCGTTAAGATTTTAGCAAGAAGCACAACATTTGCAAATCAAGAGATTCATGCCAAGATGCAACCACATGGTTGGATGCTAGAAAAATATGCATGAGAAGATACTTGTTACCGAGATAGCATTGGTGAGGATGTAGTAGATATGTGTTCGTTGACCATCCTAGCTTGCCTCAAGTTACCATTGAGTCACCACTTCTCCCCAAGAGTGAGACAAGCATCCAATGCATATCCATTGTACCTAACACAAAGGTAAGTACAAAAAGGTCCCCAAACTAATTGGGTTCAAAGTAGTTAGACACACTACAACATATAGGACAAACTCCACAATTCTATGTGCATATAGATATGAAATTGAATTTCATGCACATCTTAGCCAAATTAGGATTTGATGGAGTTTACCCTATATATTGGATCAAAGAAAGTGACACATGCCATAAGATATACATATATTAAATATGCATGCACAATACTTTCAAGAACCAAAGGAAGATACAATTTGGACAAAAACACCAAATAAACCAAGAGACAATGGTTGTCCAAATTATATCAAAGAATCAAATCAACACAAGATTGACTTCAAGGACTTATCTCATTATAAGAAGCTAATTAAACCTAAACACAAAGGAATGAGATAACCAACTCCCAAGAGAGCAAGGTTCCAACAAATAAACCAAACCCTCGACACTTTTTATGATGGCACAACGTACCAAAAAGAAAATTTTATGTCTCCCAAAACCAAATTTTTGATAATGATCAAGAGATGTTAAGCATTCTAATAAATATAGAAGAGCTCCCCAATATTGGTGCATTATCTAGGATTTTTCATATGAATACAAAATGCACAAAACTAGGATCATCACGCTACCTATATCTAGTAAAATGCTAAGAAAGTTTGAATAGACAAATTAGATCTATAAGATGCAAGGAAGACACATGGGAGTAAAAGCACAACACATTCATGGCAATAAATAAGACAATTTAAACACAAGAGCCAATGTAAATATGATCAATAAATTTCTACCTCATAATAGATTGCCAATTGTCCTAGGACACAAGGTATTAGGAAATATTTCCCGGTGGTAGTTTGTAAGTATATGTAAGATCATATCTACACCAAATAAAGCATATGGTAAAAGATAAGAGTTAACCATCATGCAAAGAGAGTTTCTTGATAGCTTCAATTAGTCATACCATCATGCAAAGCAATTAATAGTATTCATACCAACATGCAAAGCAATTAATAGTATTCATACCAACATGCAAAGCAATTAATAGTATTCATACCAACATGCAAAGCAATTAATAGTATTCATACCAACATGCAAAGCAATTAATAGTATGACTTGAAGCATATGGTTTTCCAAAAATGTATTGAGGGACACATTGTGAAAAACCATGCTAAGGACCACTTTCACAAATAAGATCCACAAAGATATTAGCAATGAAGCCATTTAAGCAAATTGGAACTTGTTTGAGAAAACATGTCACATATGAGAGATAATTTACAATATCAATTCTATGTGACACAACCTCAAATGTTCACATTTCCTAGGCTTGTAATATGCACAAAGCTTATTACTCCCCCATAATGTGATAAGGAATTTATTTTCACAAGAGGCAAATAAGATCCAACTAGAGATATTAATGAACATTAGAATTTGAATTTCTCATGAAGATGACATACCACATAGAGACTAGATAATCTTGCAATATCAATTCTAAGTGATATTCCTCATGTACACACATTGTTAGGATTGTGAAATTCCTAAAGGCATATCACTCTCCCAAAATGTTATAGTCCATTAATCTCTCATAAGAGCCATATAAGATACAACAAGATGCAAAGAGGCTCCAACACAAGCACAAATACATGGTGTGCAACCTAACATACATAGACTTGATTTCTCAAGAAAAACAAGTAGGATGCACAACATATACAAACACATGTTAGGAACAAAACTAACACATGCAAAGGGGCGAGTAACTTTCAATATAAATGAGTTGAGCACATGTTACCGCAAGAAGGAACATTGGGTATATGATAGAAGTAAGATAACCAAAAGACTTGGCTTGAGATAATATAAATGATGAAGATCCCTTAATTCTTCATGATGTAGCCAAGTCTCCAATGCCCTCCAACAAGCACCTATTGATCAAATTTTGGATTGTTGGTCCCCAACTAAGTTGGGTCCTAAGAGGTTAGTCACAATAGGCTTGGCAACCCAAATGGTTCTTTTCTTGACACCACTTTGAGCACCAACATATTTGGCAAACACATTGCCACCCTCATCCTTACGAAGAGAATAAACATCATCAATGGTGATAGAGTTGGATGAGGTACCAATAGTGCACAAGGAGGAGATGTGGCCCTTCTCACGGCATATGTAGCAAGTTCTTTTCTTCTCCTTCTTCTCACTAGATTTCTCCACAATGGGAGCATTGGCTTGTATCTTCTTGAGAAGTGGCATTTCTTCAACTTGAGGTTGAATATGAGTTTGAGCTTGAGGCCGCTTCCCTTTTTGCTTCTTCTTCAAAGGACAAGATCTAACATGATGCCCTTCAATTTTGCACTTGAAGCAAACAATCTTCGCCGGGTCTTTGACTTGTAATTGGCCCTTCTTAATCTTGTTGCTCTTGGACTTGTTCTTGTTGTTGGAGTTGAATCCAAGTCCACTCTTGTCATTGGGGGATTGTTGCACACTCAACATCTTGTCAATTTTGCATTTCCCTTCATGACTCTTTACCAAGTCGTTCTTCAAAGAAGTGACTTGGGCCTTGAGCTCTTTGATTTCCTCTACATGGTTAGTAACAACACAAGTACTAGAGGAAGTAGAACCTTCATTGTTAGAGCAACAAGGCAAGGAAGATAATTCATCACAAGATTTAGCAATACTATGAGTGGATGAATTACAAGGACTAGCACATGGCAATATAGCATTTTGAGTAGTAGTGCTAGTATCCACATGAGGCTCACAAGGTGTTGCCTTAGATATGATAGCCTCATGAGCTAACTTTAGCCTATCATGAGAGGCTAGAAGATCCTCATGGGAGCTAGAAAGCTTTCCATGATTTTCTTCCAATTTCCCATAATTGCAAGTTAGCAAATCAAGTTGAGCCCTTAGCTCAACATTCTCCTTCAAGATAGATGCTTCACAAGAAGTAGAGTTAGTAGCACAAGCATCATCACAAGACATATCAAGAAGAGAGGGTAACATAGCATGCTCTTTTAAATATGAAGCTTGTAGTTGCTCATATGACTTGGTGAGGATAGAGTGTTCGCTCTCCAAGGCCTTGTGGGCCTTGTCTAGATCATCTAGATCCTTAACAAGTTTATCATGACCAACACCAACTTTGAACTTTTCATTTTTAAGCAATTTTAATTTAGCTTTAGCATGGTCTCTTTCTTTAGTGAGTTTAGCAAATATTTCATTTTGAGACACCTCAAGGGTTTGAAGTTGCTCCTCAAGAGAGGCTACGGTCTCTTGTTCTTCTTCAAGATCATTCTTTAATGATGCTACATCATCGGCATACTCTCGTTCAAGAGCACCCTTTTTATCAATGGTGTTCTCATGCATCCAAATAAGTTTTTGGCTCTCAATAGCGGTAGTCAAGATTTCAAAGAAGTGAGAGCTAGCAATTTTATCTTTGTAAAGAACCTTGAATACACTCTCACCTTTATCGCGTAGAGAGACAACCCAATCCTCTTCTTCATATTCATCCTCATTCTTATCACCACGAGACATATTAGGTTCCATGGTAGGAGGTACCGTGGAACCCTTGGCCATAAGGCATATATGAGGACCGTGAGATAAAGATGAGGAGTTACTTGAGGCTCCTTTCAAGATCTTCTCTTGACCAATAGAATCTTTGGTTTCCTCTACATTGTTAGACACACAACAACTAGAGGAAATAGAATCATTTTTATCATGGCCACAAGACAATGCAAGCATATCATCATTAGATTTTTTCAAGCAACTTACACATGATATGCAAGGACTATCAACACAAGCATGTAAATCATTTCTAGTGCTAGATGTGTTTAAGTCCAAAGATGAAGCATTGCAATGAGATAGAGATGAAGAATCATCAATAGTAAGCTCAATATCAATATTGCAATTTTCATCACCACTCACCATATCATTACCTTGTGTCTTACCACACTTTGGTGAAGTGGATGAAGATGAGAACTCATCACGGCCGGAAGTGGAAGCAAAACAATCATCCTCAATGATAGTGGACACATCATATTTATCTTGAAGCTTTGTCCATAATTCATGAGCGCTCCCAAAAGGCATGATTGAAGAAGTAACTACATTGCTCACAACAATGGAAAACACATGAGAAGCAAGAGCATCGAGACAAGAGTTTTTCTCCTCCTCAAGAGATAAATTTTGAGGATCCTTAGGAGAAGAA
Organism: Lolium rigidum; assembly: GCF_022539505.1. Lineage (NCBI taxonomy): Eukaryota > Viridiplantae > Streptophyta > Magnoliopsida > Poales > Poaceae > Lolium > Lolium rigidum. The sequence continues at coordinate 185,012,015 of NC_061512.1, read as the reverse complement.
AAACCTATGTCAAGAAATCGCTCCATGTCCGGGGACATACGCCGCAAAATATTAAGCACATAAATTTTCCATAGATCATAATTTGTGCCATCAAATATAAACAAGTTATTGTGCGCTAATCCCCTAACCGACATCTTTACTCTCAAGGCGGTGAAGCCTAAGAATGAGAGACCTTGCTCTGATACCAATTGAAAGGACACAGATGTCGCCTAGAGGGGGGGTGAATAGGCGATTTAAAACTTTTACGAGATGGGCTTAACAAATGCGGAATAAAACTAGCGTTTACTTTGTCAAGCCCAAAGCCTATATACTATTGTTCACCTATGTGCACCAACAACTTATTCTAAGCAATGGTTCACCTATGTGCACCAACAACTTATGCTAAGCAATACAAGCAAGTATGTGATAGCAAGATATATATAACTTCAAGCACGATGGCTATCACAAGGTAAAGTGCATAAGTAAAGAGCTCGGGTATAGAGATAACCGAGGCACGCGGGAGACGATGATTTATCCCGGAGTTCACACTCTTGCGAGTGCTAATCTCCGGTGGAGAGGTGCGGTTGCTTAGTGCTCCCGAACGCCACAAGAGGCTCACCTTGAGGTGTGGTTGCTCGATGCACACCAACGCCACAAAGGCCTCACCCCAAGATGCGGTACTCACACCACACACCGAACGCCACGAAGGCGCCTCACCTAAATCTCCGGTGACCCTCGCCACAAAGGCCTAGGTCACGGTTCCACTAAGGGATTTCCTTCGAGGCGGAAACCGGGCCTTACACAAAGATTGGGGCACACATCCACAACTTAATTGGAGGCTCCCAACAAATCGCCACAAAGGCGTAGAATCCGTCTAGGGTTCCAAGAACCCAAGAGTAACAACCTTCTTGCTTTCACCACCACGAATCACCGTGGAGAACTCAAACCGATGCACCAAATGCAATGGCAAGAACACCACAAAGATGCTCAAGTCCTTCTCTCTCAAATTCCAACAAAGCTACAAAAGCTATTGGGGGAATAGGAGAGGAAGAACAAAGAGGAGAACACAAAATTCTCCAAGATCTAGATCCCAAAGATTCACTCACAAAGAGATGATTTGGTTTGGTCAAAGTGTGGATCTAGATCTCCTCTCTTTTCCCTCAAAATGGGGCAAGAATCATGGAGGGATAGAGAGAAAGGGCAAGCTTCTCAAGAACAACAATGGAGGAGAGAGAGAGTGAGAAGAAGCAACAGCCCAAGGAGGAAGAAGGGGGTATTTATACCCCCCAAGAAAATCGAGCCGTTGGGCAAAACCAGGGCCGGATAATCCGGCCTAAGTAAGGGCCGGATAATCCGCCCCCGGATAATCCGGCCTCTGGGACAAAACCTGGTCAAAATCCGGGCAAATGTCCGGCCCCTATACTGAGCAGCAATTCCTGAGGTCCTTAGCCGATTTCGAGGGGGCCGGATATTTCCGAAATATCCGGCCCGGATATTTCCGAAATATCCGGCCTAAGCAACCGTGAAACACCAAAACTAAAACGGGCATAACTTTTGCATCCGGACTCCGATTTCGATGATCTTGGGCTCGTTGAAATCACAACAACGAGCTCTACAACAATATGCATAGAAACATCATAGTCCAGCAAAGGAGGATAGAAACAAATGATGAAAGGTTTGACCTATCTCAAAAAGACATACCGGTAAAACCTCCAATCTTGAAAATGCAACAAGTTGCCCATGGAAAAACCATTCTCAATGAACTAGAGCTTGTCATGAGAATAAGCACAAGCTCTAAAACATCACATGGATAATATCCAAATAAAACCAAGTAAGATGATGAACCAAACTCGAAAACGCAACAAGTGATCTATGCGAAATCTGCTTTCGATGAACTAGAGCTTGTCATGAGAATAAGCACAAGCTCTAAAACATCACATGGATAAGGTCCAAATAACAACCAAGAAAGATGATGCAAGGATGCAAAGGTTTGAGCTCTCTCCGAACGATACGATCGAGTTACTCACTCGAGAGCCCTCTTGATAGTACGGCAACTAAACTATAAACCGGTCTCCAACTACACTATGAGACCGGTGAGAAAGAAACCCTATCAAGAGCAAACCTTATACTTGCGCATTCCACTTGAGCTCGATGACGACGATCTTGACCTCAACAAGATGGAACGCCTTTCTTGCTTGTGCTTGCTTGACGAAGTCTTGTGGATTGCTCCCCCATAATCCACCATGGGAGAGTTTCTTCTTCGGCGCATCTTCACATAACCATGACCACCATATGGATGTGGATTGCTCCCCCATAATCCACCATGGGAGAGCTTCTTCTTCGGCGCATCTTCACATATCCATGATCACCATATGGATGGCAAGACTCAAGCAAAGGATCTCTTCGAGATGGCTCATCTTGAACTTGCACTTCATTTCTCCATGGCAAGCTTCAAGCTTATGAACTCTTCGAGTTGGCTCATCTTGAACTTGCACTTCATTCTTCACGCTTCATCATATTGATGTCTTGAAGTAACTTGAGGGCTCACTTCATCTTCATCTTCAAGACATACTTGACACTTGATATCCTTCATCAATTTCTTCTTATTGCAACCTTGAAGCCAACAAATGGTTCAAGAATTGCCTATGGACAACTCCTACAAATATAACTCAATGCAAACATTAGTCCATAGGGATTGTCATTAATTACCAAAACCACACATGGGGGCTCCATGCACTTTCAATTTCTCTCTCCAATTTATATATTTTTTATCCTCATCGAAGAAAATACACTATAATATGATCAAAAAAATTGAATTGAAACCCCCGCAGTTATTATGAATTGGATGGAGTATCATCTATGTCGAATTTACATATTTCTTCACGTGGTCCATCTTCTAATACTTTTTGTTCACCAAATACAAAAATGTTGTATTCCACATTGCAAAAGAAAAACTGAAACTTTAGGTGAATTAAGCATCGAGTTTTTAGCGTGGACCTAGAACTAAGAATCTACTATACTCCAGTATTGTATAATTTTAATTAAACAACAGAAAAAGCACTACAATCATCTACATATGCTAAATTATCTTATCTATTACTCCGTATTCGTATTGTGGGACCTAATTATAATGGTCAGATTTATACTAAAATATGGAAATAATCCTTATTGAAAAGGCAAAAACCACAATATGCATGTATCGTTAATCATGTATTGTTCAGACAGGACATGCTATGCATGTGATGAGGATGAGGTAAGTGACGAGCTCAGCCCATATGGTTATATTTTGTTTTTCAGCTTTGTAAGTCTACCACCTCGAGTCCTGATTATACAAACAATATGTCCATTTCCATCGGCCTAACACGCGTGACGTGAAGTTGAACTCTAATTCATCATTTGACCACTTCTTTTAGTGGCGAAATTATTACCTACTAACTTATCTTTCCATATCTATTTTAACTATATTACTTTCCCGACCCTAAATACTTGTTGTAGATATAGGCTTATGTTTAGAGCAGAAGGGAGTGTCTCTGTTTCGAAATATAAGCCTATAATTTAGCTTTCTAAGAAAAACTTATATTTCAAACGGAGGTAATAACCTTTTCCTTCGAAATGTGCTCATTGTGGAAACCATGCATTGTCAAGCTATACAAACATTATTACATCGCGAAATGTATGGACGGGTTTTGCAACTTTGGGTGGAAACTGGCAGTAGATAGTCTGTATAATCAGACATTCGAATTCGAGAAAATGAAAATGGAATTGGTAATATCTGAATCCGAATATCCTTGAAAATGGATACGGTAAATATCCGGTTCCGTTTTACGAAGACAAATACAGACACGGTATTGAGTTTTGAAGCAAATGTGGATATATCCGTATCCGAATAATTCATTTTAGTAATTCGGCTCCAATATGCCAATTATCTAATCTAGAGAAACTAACAAATCGATCAAATGTTCTTTTATGTGATTGAACTTGAAACTACTGTGCATTATATCAGTATTTATCTCTCTGCCATTCTACGGTTGGCTCATTGGAAAACGAGCCTATCATTAGAAAACACGAGAAAAAAATTCAATCCGTATTCGTATTCAAGTAACATATATTCCTGTTATCACCAGAATTTGACCGAGTCAGAGGTGGGCCGCGATCAAGATGGATTTGAAGAATATACGTGGAAGAAATACGTGAATCGGCCTGTTATGCAAAGTTTGGGCTAGTTGGCCCGTGTATCTGTAATATAGTAGGATACGTGTCGGTTAGGTAGAGTTTGTCTCGTGCACGGTGGGGATTATTCTCACGTTAGAAAGTCCCCTGGACTATAAATATGTATCTAGGGTTTATGAAATAAACAACAACCAACGTTCACCACAAATCAATCTCGGCGCATCGCCAACTCCTTCGTCTCGAGGGTTTCTTTCGGTAGCATCATGCTGCCTAGATCGCATCTTGCGATCTAGGCAGCACAAGCTTATTTCGTTGTTCATGCGTTGCTCGTACTCGAAGCCTTTTGATGGCGAGCAACGTAGTTATCTTAGATGTGTTAGGGTTAGCATTGTTCTTCGTATCATATGCTGTCGTAGTGCAACCCTTATACATCTAGCCGCCCTTACACCTATCTTAGGTGTAGGGGCGGCACCCCGCTTGATCATTATTTAGTAGATCCGATCCGTTACGGTTGCTCCTTGTTCTTCAAGGATTAGTTTAATATCTGCAATAGTTAGGCCTTACAAAGGGTTGGAGGATCCAGCGACGCGTAGGGTGTCGTTTGCTAGCCCTAAACAGGATGTTCCGAGGATCAACCTCGTGTTGGTTTTTAGGCCTTGTCTAGGATCGGCTTACGATCACCGTACGTGACCGCGAGGCCCAATCGTGAGTAGGATGATCCGATTATGTGGTGAAAACCCTAAATCGTCGTAGATCGCTTTAGCTTTATCTTGATCAAGCAGACCACCATATATTCGTGCACCTCGTATCGAATCATGGGTGGATCGGCTCCTTGAGCCGATTCACAGGATAACCCGAGAGCCGATCGAGGCTCGTATTTAATGTTTACGTGTATGCCATGCAGGAAACTAAGCGAGGCATCTCCATCACCTTCCCGACCAGGTATAGGTCGGTGGCACGCCCTTGCACCAAGCATCGAACGTGCGTACTCGCAGGCTTTGCGGGCCGTCGCTCGGAGGGACCAGGGCCAGCCGCAGCCCTAAGTTGTTCCCGGCTCTACTGTGTTGCCCGTCGCTGCTCGCCGCTGGGTTTCTGACCGCAACACATTCTGGCACGCCCGGTGGGACAAGCTTCGACATCAACCACATCGCCATCTACATCCGAGATGGCGGACGGCACTCCGGCTCACGTACGAGGATCCGACCGACGAGCTCAAGAAGAAGTATGACGAGGTCAAAGCAATCCTCGAAGCCGACCTCATCGGCTCTTTTCACGAACCCGTTCACATGGCATCGGTGGAAGGGGTTCTCGCCCGATGGTGCGCTCGATGGAATAGACCTCGTCCGCCCGTCGAAGAGCGCACCAGTGTCCCGCGTCGGAGATTAACTACATGGTGGCCCACTCGCTGCACCGCCACTCGAGAACCTCGGTGAACACTTTGGAGCGTGTCGCTCTTCGGGTGATCCGAGAGATCATGAGGCACCCGCATTCTCCGTCGGACCAGCTCTCGGGACACACCAAGGAGAGATGCCACTCCAGTCCCGTCCACCGCCGCCATTTGCGTTGGTAGCACCGCAGGTGCCGAATTCACCGGCATTCGTCGTCTACAAGATCGGTGGTGACCCTAGTGACCGCCGCTCTTGCATGAGGCGCCTAAGGAGATCCCTCACGGGTACATGTGCACATATGTGCCGATCACGTAATCGGGCGCTCACAAACCAGAGCCGCAACAGCAGGGACTTCTGGAAAAGCAGGAGGAACGTCAGCAACAGATCTTGAGAAGCAGACGTGGCTAGCTAAATGTGCCACCCCGACGAACCTCCAGAGCTCAGCTCCTGCAGTTGGCTCAGAGCTGGAAAAGCAAGCATGGCTGGCTAAGTACGCCACCCCGGCGAATCTTCGCAGTTCGACTCCGCAGCCCAAGCACCGCGGATCAGATCAGCACGATCCTGAGGGACCAGTTCGGCATGGTGCCGAAAAGGAGGACAATCGGCTATTCCAAGCCGTACCCCGATGAATACGAGTTGGTCCCGCTACCACCCAAGTATCGGCTCCCTGACTTCTCCAAGTTCAGTGGATCAGATGGTTCCAGCTCCATCGAGCATGTGAGCCGATATTTGGCACAACTAGGAACGGCCTCGCCGTCGGATCCACTACGCGTGAGGTTCTTCGCACAGTCCCTCACGGGATCGGCTTTCGGGTGGTACACTTCGTTGCCACCGGACTCGATCCGGACGTGGAAGCAGTTGGAAGAACAGTTCCATATGCAGTTTCACTCATAAGCTTCCGAGGCCGGCATTGCCGATCTAGCTCAAATACGTCAGAAGCGTGGAGAAACCGTGGCAGAATACATCCAACGCTTCAGAAATCTGAGGAACCGATGTTGTTCGGCTCGTGTGACCGAAAAGAAGCAAGCCGAGTTGGCGAGTGGTAGGCCTTGCCTCACAAATCAAGGATATGGCCTCCCAAGCAGTACTACCCTTCACCGGCGCACATGGTTCGAAACCGTCAGCATATGAACAAGCGCCATCCGGACTTGTACCAGGACAAATTCAAGCGTGCGGTAGTCCCGGTTGAGGCGGATGAAGACGAAGGCTCTGCGGGAGATCAAGAGGTAGCAGTGGCTGAATGGACTCGGGGGCAACCCCGTGTCCCGCAAATGGGTAAAGCCACCGAGTCCGCCCGCAGGGTTCGATTTTGACGTGACCAAAACTGAGCAAATCTTCGACCTCCTACTCAAGGAAAAGCAGTTGAAGATACCCGAAGGCCTCAAAATCCCCATGGTACAGGAGCTGAACGGAAAGCCATACTGCAAATGGCATAACTCGCTCTCCCATGCCACCAACGACTGCAGGGTGTGGCGTCAGCAGATCCAAATGGCGATAGAACAAGGACGTCTGATTTTCAACCACTACGCCATGAAGGTCGACACTCACCCCTTCCCCGCCGTTAACATGGTGGAGTGCACTTACCCTGAAGGTTGCCAGCCAGGATCCTCGTTCAGCATCAACATGGTAGGACCTGGGCACCACTCTGGCAAGGATGGAGACGAGGGCAGCTGCTCTCGTAGCAAGGACACAGAGGAGGCCGCTCCACGCGATCGGCTCCGTCACGATGGCAAGCGCTACGTCACAGAGGGAGAAGTGAAGAACATAAGATATCAGCGACCTCTCTCTGATCACCTCCTCAATAAGTATGTGAGTCAATATAGCCAGCACCGACGATCCAGCGATGATGATGATAGAGACCGTCTGGCTAGGGACGCCAGGAGACATCGTCGGCATGATCGCAATGAGGAGAAGTACGAGCGCCGTGCCAAGGAAGAATCGAGGGAGCAAGACGACGAAGATAGGCACTGGGACTGCCCTTTCTTCAGACACTGCTGGGATTCAGGAATGAGCCGATTGCCTACAATCGGCAATTGCCCAGAATGTAACCAGAAGAAGAAGGAGGCAGCCAACGTGTCCGTGTTCCAACGCTTAGGGCCTCTCCCACCTCGAAGCAAATGCGCTGAGTCCCCTCGGGTGGAAGATCTCGAGGATTCGGAAGATGAAGAAGAAGAAGAAGAAGACAGGTACCACCGACCAAGGTGGTGCCCTGATGGACTCAGCCGTTCCCAAAAGCGTAGGGTTCAGCGATTGCGCGGCTTGGAAGAAGCCGAAAGGTTATATCTGCACACGCTAAGGAAGGCGCGACCTGATCTGGCCGCGAAGATCCAGCGAACCCTAGATGAAGAGGGTCGACCACAAAAATGGAGTGGCGCCCTAGCTAAAGGAAAGCCGATGATGAAACATCGGCTGGCACAAACATGGTGTTCATCCTTCCTTCGGAGTTCAGTGCTCCAGGATTAGACGAGGCACTCGTGGCACAACTTGATCGCGGCCCACGGCCGGTTATCTTTGAGAAGCCACGAGAAAGAAGCTACGTACATCCGAAGGCCCCGTACTTGCGAGGTTATATCGATGGAAGGCCTGTCAATAAGATGTCGGTGGACACCGGAGCGGCAAGCCAACATCATGCCATACTCTATGCTACGTCGGTTGGGACGCTCTAGCTCGGATCTAATCAAGACCAACGTGACATTGAGCGATTTCAACGGCCAAGCATCTGACGCACAAGGTGTTCTGAACGTGGATCTGACCGTAGGAAGGAAAACTATCCCTACGATATTCTTCATCTTCGATAGCAAGAGCACCTATGCTGTTCTGCTAGGAAGAGATTGGATCCACGCCAACTGTTGCATTCCCTCCACGATGCACCAATGCATAATACAGTGGGATGGAGATGAGGTAGAGGTCGTCCAGTGCCGATGACTCAGCCGAAATTTCAACGGCCGGCATGAACGCTTGGGAAGCAGCAGGCCAAGAGCCACTCTCAGGGATCAATTTGGACGACTGCGAGCGCATCGACGTGACGAAGGGCAGGGTTAGCTGGTCTTATCCACTGGCCTGACCGTGTAGCAAGAGCAAACCAGTGAGCAAACGTGGCGAGGCCGATCCTTGGGATCGGCCCCCAAAGATATATGAAGGAAAATTACAAAACCTTCATTGAACGCTTCGATCAATATGGAGGCCGATTCCAGCAATCGGCCAAAATTATCCTCACCACATGTTCTGCTTGTATGCAACGTCGATCCATCGGGCAGCCGTCGTTGCCTAATCGACGGTACCCCGGAGGAGGGATCCTCACGAGGGGGAGAAGAAGTAGGGGCCATAGGGCGGAGTGCACACGGGACCGGTGGTACGCGAGTTACCCAGCTTCCGGAACAACCGCACGATGACAAGGGCCTACCGCCGCTTGTCCGGAATTATCCGGGCGCTTTCGCGTTGTTACAATGAGTTGTGGTTGTGCCTCTAGGGCTCCCGGGATCCGGCTTATAAAGGCGCACGGATCCGGGGTAAAAACAAAGAACCGGCACTTCGACATCTTGTTAATAGGTTAGTTCCGTAAAATGCACGAATATGACATAAAGTGTGCATAAAACATGTAGATAACATCAATAATGTGGCATGGATCATAAGAAATTATCGATACGTCGGAGACGTATCAGCATCCCCAAGCTTAGTTCTCGCTCGTCCCGAGCAGGTAAAACGATAACACGGATAATTTCGGAGTGACATGCCATCATAATCTTGATCATACTATTTGTAAAGCATATGTAGTGAATGCAGCGATCAAAACAATGTATATGACATGAGTAAACAAGTGAATCATAAAGCAAAGACTTTTCATGAATAGCACTTCAAGACAAGCATTAATAAGTCTTGCATAAGAGTTAACTCATAAAGCAATTAATAATTCAAAGTAAAGGCATTGAAGCAACACAAAAGAAGATTAAGTTTCAGCGGTTGCTTTCAACTTGTAACACGTATATCTCATGGATATTGTCAACATAGAGTAATATAATAAGTGCAATAAGCAAGTATGTAGGAATCAATGCACAGCTCACACAAGTGTTTGCTTCTTGAGGTGGAGAGAAATAGGTGAACTGACTCAACATTGAAAGTAAAAGAATGGTCCTCCATAGAGGAAAAGCATCGATTGCTATATTTGTGCTAGAGCTTTGATTTTGAAAACATGAAACAATTTTGTCAACGGTAGTAATAAAGCATATGCATCATGTAAATTATATCTTATAAGTTGCAAGTCTCATGCATAGTGTACCAATAGTGCCCGCACCTTGTCCTAATTAGCTTGGACTACCTGGATTATCACCGCAATACATATGCTTTCACCAAGTATCACAAAGGGGTACCTCTATGCCGCCTGTACAAAGGTCTAAGGAGAAAGCTCGCATTTGGATTTCTCGCTTTTGATTATTCTCAACTTAGACATCCATACCGGGACAACATAGACAACGAGATAATGGACTCCTCTTTTAATGCTTTAAGCATTCAACAACAATTAATTCTTTTCTCATTAGAGATTTGAGGATGTTTGTCCAAAACTGAAACTTCCACCATGGATCATGGCTTTAGTTAGCGGCCCAATGTTCTTCTCTAACAATATGCATGCTCAAACCATTCAACTCAGTGTAGATCGCCCTTACTTCAGACAAGACAAACATGCATAGCAACTCACATGAAATTCACCAATGAATAGTTGATGGCGTCCCCGAGAAACATGGTTATCGCACAACAAGCAACTTAATAAGAGATAAAGTGCATAATTACATATTCAATACCACAATAGTTTTTAAGCTATTTGTCCCATGAGCTATATATTGCAAAGGTGAATGATGGAATTTTAAAGGTAGCACTCAAGCAATTTACTTTGGAATGGCGGAAAATACCATGTAGTAGGTAGGTATGGTGGACACAAATGGCATAGTGGTTGGCTCAAGTATTTTGGATGCATGAGAAGTATTCCCTCTCGATACAAGGTTTAGGCTAGCAAGGCTTATTTGAAACAAACACAAGGATGAACCGGTGCAGCAAAACTCACATAAAAGACATATTGAAAACATTATAAGACTCTACACCGTCTTCCTTGTTGTTCAAACTCAATACTAGAAATTATCTAGACCTTAGAGAAACCAAATATGCAAACCAAATTTTAGCATGCTCTATGTATTTCTTCATTAATGGGTGCAAAGCATATGATGCAAGAGCTTAAACATGAGCACATCAATTGCCAAGTATCACATTACCCAAGACATTTATAGCAATTACTACATGTATCATTTTCCAATTCCAACCATATAACAATTTAACGAAGGAGAAACTTCGCCATGAATACTATGAGTAGAAACCAAGGACATACTTGTCCATATGCTACAGCGGAGCGTGTCTCTCTCCCATAAAGTGAATGCTAGGATCCATTTTATTCAAACAAAACAAAAAACAAAAACAAACCGACGCTCCAAGAAAAAGCACATAAGATGTGATGGAATAAAAATATAGTTTCGGGGAGGAACCTCGATAATGTTGTCGATGAAGAAGGGGATGCCTTGGGCATCCCCAAGCTTAGACGCTTGAGTCTTCTTGATATATGCAGGGGTGAACCACCGGGGCATCCCCAAGCTTAGAGCTTTCACTCTCCTTGATCATGTTGCATCATACTCCTCTCTTGATCCTTGAAAACTTCCTCCACACCAAACTCGAAACAACTCATTAGAGGGTTAGTGCACAATATAAATTAACATATTCAGCAGTGACACAATCATTCTTAACACTTCTGGACATTGCATAATGCTACTGGACATTAGTGGATCAAAGAAATTCATCCAACATAGCAAAAGAGGCAATGCGAAATAAAAGGCAGAATCTGTCAAAACAGAACAGTTCGTATTGACGAATTTTAAAATGGCACCAGACTTGCTCAAATGAAAATGCTCAAATTGAATGAAAGTTGCATACATATCTGAGGATCATGCACGTAAATTGGCTTAATTTTCTGAGCTACCTACAGGGAGGTAGACCCAGATTCGTGACAGCAAAGAAATCTGGAACTGCGAAGTAATCCAAATCTAGTACTTACTTTTCTATCAACGGCTTAACTTGGCACAACAAAACACAAAACTAAGATAAGGATAGGTTGCTACAGTAGTAAACAACTTCCAAGACACAAAATAAAAACAAAGTACTGTAGGTAAAAATATGGGTTGTCTCCCATAAGCGCTTTTTTAACGCCTTTCAGCTAGGCGCGAAAGTGTGTATCAAGTATTATCGAGAGACGAAGTGTCAACATTATAATTTGTTCTCATAATAGAATCAAAAGGTACCTTCATTCTCTTTCTAGGGAAGTGTTCCATACCTTTCTTGAGAGTAAATTGATATTTTATATTACCTTCCTTCATATCAATGGTAGCACCAACAGTTCGAAGAAAAGGTCTTCCCAATATAATGGGACAAGATGCATTGCATTCAATATCCAAGACAACAAAATCAACGGGAACAAGGTTATTGTTAACGGTAATGCGAACATTATCAACCTTACCCAAAGGTTTCTTTGTAGAATGATCAGCAAGATTAACATCCAAATAACAATTTTTCCAGCGGTGGCAAGTCAAGCATATTATAAATTTTCTTAGGCATAACAGAAATACTTGCACCAAGATCACACAAAGCATTACAATCAAAATCTTTAACCTTCATCTTAATGATGGGCTCCCAACCATCCTCTAGCTTTTTAGGAATAGAGGCTTCGCGCTCTAGTTTCTCTTCTCTAGCTTTAATGAGAGCATTTGTAATATGATGCGTGAAAGCCAAATTTATAGCACTAGCATTAGGACTTTTAGCAAGTTTTTGCAAGAACTTTATAACTTCAGAGATGTGGCAATCATCAAAATTCAAACCATTATAATCTAAAGCAATGGGATCATCATCCCCAATGTTGGAAAAAATTTCAGCAGCTTTATCACAAGCAATTTCAGCAGTTTTAGCAGCTTTCAGTGCGTTTTCGCGCTTTGCATTAGAAGTGGAAACATTGCTAACACCAATTCTTTTATTAGTATTAGTAGGAGGTGCAGCAACATGTGTAGCATTAACATTACTAGTGGTGGTAATAGTCCAAACTTTAGCTACATTCTTCTCTTTAGCTAGTTTTTCATTCTCTTCTCTATCCCACCTAGCACGCAGTTCAGCCATTAATCTTATATTCTCATTAATTCTAACTTGGATGGCATTTGCTGTAGTAACAATTTTATTATGATGATTTTCATTAGGCAAAACTTTCGATTTCAAAAGATCAACATCAGCAGCAAGACTATCAACTTTAGAAGCAAGTATATCAATTTTCCCAAGCTTTTCTTCAACAGATTTGTTAAAAGCAGTTTGTGTACTAATAAATTCTTTAAGCATGGCTTCAAGTCCAGGGGGTGAACTCCTATTATTGTTGTAAGAATTCCCATAAGAATTACCATAGCCTTTGCCATTATTATAAGGATATGGCCTATAGTTGTTACTAGAATTGTTCCGTAAGCATTGTTGTTGAAATTATTATTTTTAATGAAGTTTACATCAACATGTTCTTCTTGTGCAACCAATGAAGCTAATGGAACATTATTAGGATCAATATTAGTCCTATCATTCACAAGCATAGACATAATAGCATCAATCTTATCACTCAAGGAAGAGGTTTCTTCGACGTGAATTTACCTTCTTACCTTGTGGAGCTCTTTCCGTGTGCCATTCAGAGTAGTTGATCATCATATTATCAAGAAGCTTTGTTGCTTCACCAATAGTGATGGACATAAAGGTACCTCCAGCAGCTGAATCCAATAAATTCCGTGAAGAAAAAATTAGTCCTGCATAGAAGGTTTGGATGATCATCCAAGTAGTCGACTCCATGGGTTGGGCAATTTTTAACCAGAGATTTCATTCTTTCCCAAGCTTGAGCAACATGTTCAGTATCTAATTGTTTAAAATTCATTATGCTACTCCTCAAAGATATAATTTTAGCAGGGGGATAATAACTACCAATAAAAGCATCCTTGCATTTAGTCCATGAATCAATACTATTCTTAGGCAGAGATAGCAACCAATCTTTAGCTCTTCCTCTTAATGAGAAAGGGAACAATTTTAGTTTAATAATATCACCATCTACATCTTTATATTTTTGCATTTCACATAGTTCAACAAAATTATTAAGATGGGCAGCAAGCATCATCGTAACTAACACTCAGAAAATTGCTCTCGCATAACAAGATTCAAGAAAGCAGGTTTAATTTCAAAGAATTCTGCTGTAGTAGCAGGTGGAGCAATAGGTGTGCATAAGAAATCATTATTATTTGTGGTTGTGAAGTCACACAACTTAGTATTTTCAGCGTTGGCCATTTTAGCAACAAGTAAATAAAGCAAACTAGATAAAGTAAATGCAAGTAAACTAATTTTTTTGTGTTTTTGATATAGTAAACAAGATAGCAAATAAAGTAAAACTAGCAACTAATTTTTTTGTATTTTGATTTAGTGCAGCAAACAAAGTAGTAAATAAAACTAAGCAAGACAAAAACAAAGTAAAGAGATTGAGAAGTGGAGACTCCCTTGCAGCGTGTCTTGATCTCCCCGGCAACGGCGCCGTAAAAGAGCTTGATGGCGTGTAACTCACACGTTCGTTGGGAACCCCAAGAGGAAGGTATGATGCGCACAGCAGCAAGTTTTCCCTCGTGAAAGAAACCAAGGTTTATCGAACCGGGAGGAGCAAAGAAGCACGTTGAAGGTTGATGGCGGCGGGATGTAGTGCGGCGCAACACCAGGGATTCCGGCGCCAACGTGGAACCTGCACAACACAACCAAAGTACTTTGCCCCAACGAAACAGCTGAGGTTGTCAATCTCACCGGCTTGCTCGTAACAAAGGATTAACCGTATTGTGTGGAAGATGATTGTTTGCGAGAAAACAGTAGAACAGTATTGCAAGTAGATTGTATTTCAAGTAAAGAGAATTGGACCGGGGTCCACAGTTCACTAGAGGTGTCTCTCCCATAAGACAAACAAGCATGTTGGGTGAACAAATTACAGCTTGGGCAATTGACAAATAAAGAGAGCATGACAATGCACATACATATCATGATGAGTATTGTGAGATTTAATTGGGCATTACGACAAAGTACATAGACCGCCATCCAACCGCATCTATGCCTAAAAAGTCCACCTTCGGGTTATCATCCGAACCCCTCCAGTATTAAGTTGCTAACAACGTACAATTGCATTAAGTATTGCGCGTAATGTAACTAGTGACTACATCCTTGAACATAGCACTAATGTTTTATCCCTAGTGGCAACAAGACATCCATAACCTTAGTGGTTCTTGTCACTCCTCCGGATTCACGAAGGCATGAACCCACTATCGAGCATAAATACTCCCTCTTGGAGTTACTAGCATCAACTTGGCCAGAGCATCTACTAATAACGGAAAGCATGCAAGATCATAAACAACACATAGACATAGCTTTGATAATCAACATAACAAGTATTCTCTATTCATCGGATCCCAACAAACGCAACATATAGAATTACGGATAGATGATCTTGATCATGTTAGGCAGCTCACAAGATCCGACAATGATAGCACAATGGGGAGAAGACAACCATCTAGCTACTGCTATGGACCCATAGTCCAGGGGTAGACTACTCACACATCACACCGGAGGCGACCATGGCGGCGTAGAGTCCTCCGGGAGATGATTCCCCTCTCCGGCAGGGTGCCGGAGGTGATCTCCTGGATCCCCCGAGATGGGATCGGCGTTGGCGGCGTCTCTGGAAGGTTTTCCGTATCGTGGCTCTCGGTACTGGGGGTTTCGTCACGGGGGCTATTTGTAGGCGGAAGGGCAGGTCAAGAGGCGGCACGGGGGCCCCACACCATAGGGCCGCGCGGCCAAGGGGGGGCCGCGCCGCCCTAGGGTGTGGCCCCCTCGTGGCCCCTCTTCGTCTCTCCTTCGGACTTCGGAAGCTTCGTGGAAAAATAGGCCCCCGGGCTTTGATTTCGTCCAATTCCGAGAATATTTCCTTACTAGGATTTCTGAAACCAAAAACAGCAGAAAACAGCAATCGGCACTTCGGCATCTTGTTAATAGGTTAGTTCCAGAAAATGCACGAATATGACATAAAGTGTGCATAAAACATGTAGATAACATCAATAATGTGGCATGGATCATAAGAAATTATCGATACGTCGGAGACGTATCACCAACGTGTCTGTGTTCCAACGCTTAGGGCCTCTCCCGCCTCGGAACAAACACGCTGAGTCCCCTCGAGTGGAAGATCTCGAGGATTTGGAAGACGATGGAGAAGAAGAAGACAGGTACCACCGGCCAAGGTGGTGCCCTGATGGACTCAGTCATTCCCAAAAGAGTAGGGTTCAGCGATTGCGCGGCTTGGAGGAAGCCGAAAGGTTATACCTGCACACGCTAAGGAAGGCGCGGCCTGATCTGGCTGCGAAAATTCAGCGAACCCTGGATGAAGAGGGTCGACCACAGAAAATGGAGTGGCGCCCCAAGCAAAGGAAAGCCGATGATGAAACATCGGCCGGCACAAACATGGTGTTCATCCTTCCTTCGGAGTTCGGTGCTCCGGGATTAGACGAGGCACCCGTGGCACAACTTGATCGCGGCCCACGGCCGGTTATCTTTGAGAAGCCACGAGAAAGAAGCTACAGACATCTGAAGGCCTTGTACTTGCGAGGTTATATCGATGGGAGGCCTGTCAATAAGATGCTGGTGGACACCGGAGCGGCAGTCAACATTATGCCATACTCTATGCTACGTAGGTTGGGACGCTCTAGCTCGGATCTGATCAAGACGAACGTGACATTGAGCGATTTCAACGGCCAAGCGTCTGACGCACAAGGTGTTCTGAACGTGGATCTGACCGTAGGAAGGAAAACTATCCCTACGACGTTCTTCATCGTCGATAGCAAGAGCACTTATGCTGTTCTGCTAGGAAGAGATTGGATCCACGCCAACTGCTGCATTCCCTCCACGATGCACCAATGCGTAATACAGTGGGATGGAGATGAGGTAGAGGTCGTCCAGGCCGATGACTCAGCCGAGATTTCAACGGCTGGCATGAATGCTTGGGAAGCAGCAGGCCAAGAGCCACTCTCAGGTATCAATTTGGACGACTGCGAGTGCATCGACGTGACGAAGGGCAGGGTTAGGCTGGTCTTATCCACTGGCCTGACCGAGTAGCAAGAACAAACCGATGAGAAACGTGGCGAGGCCGATCCTTTGGATCGGCCCCAAAGATCTATGGAGGAACATTACAAAGCCTTCATTGAGCGATTCAATATGGAGGCCGATTCCAGCAATCGGCCAAAATTATCTTCACCACATGTTCTGCTTGTGTTCAACATCAATCTATTGGGCAGCGGTCACGTCGGCGGATGAGAGTCAACACGAATCCTAACGGAGCCGACGTGCGAATACAGTGCCTTGGCTAACCACAAAGCCGATATCCGCGATCACTCGGCAGATTCGGCTCGGGGGGCATCTAATCAGATGAACATGTGCAGATGAACATGTGTGCAGTGAAACATTGGGGGCCGATAGGAAAAATCGGCCAATAGAAATTTTTTTTTTTGACAAAGCCGATGCACAGCCATCGACTCTAGTATAACTACGCAGGATCTACTGGCTATGTGTTCAAAGCGCGGATCTTCACCAAGTCCGGTTCAGCTGTGGGGCCTTCTGCTTCCTCGAGGGAGTAAAACGATGAGAGCTTCCTCAGCTGCCTTGAGCCGATTCTGGTGACCTGAACCTTCTCATCGAGGATTTTCAACCCTTTGTGCCAGTTCAGCAGTGCTGTCAGAAGAAATATATCGGCTTTCGAGGGAAGAAAGGTGATCGGCTTTGGTGCATCCTCACCGATATTCTCGCCTTGAGTAAGGCTCGGGGGGCAGCAGGCCTGGTAGATGCTCTGTTGAGAAACCGATTGGGGTACCATCGGCTGATCCTTCGTCGCAACCTTCTTCACAAAATGATGAGTGCTCAAAGAAGACCATTGGGCCTGGTTGGAAGAATTCGAAGGCTCTCTTGGAGACTCTACATTATCCACCAGATCTCAAGGTCATCAGTTGACGAATTGAAGGATGGATCGTAAAGGACTGATGTGTTGCTATCGGCTTGTTAAGCATTGGCTAAGGGGACACATCGGCAAAATCAGTATGAGGGGAAATCGGCTAAATTGGCTCAAAGGGAATCGGCAAAATCAAATTGGAGAAAGTCTTCATTGATAAGCGAGATTTCTTACATAAAGAGCTGATTGCTCTCAAAAGGAAGTACTAGGGGATACATTGCCCCGTCTACTACTACTGATCCTATGCTAGTGGTCCTAATCTATGGGCCGTCGCTGCCCTCGTCGTCGCCGTCGTCGCCGCTGTCGGCGCTACTCCCGGCGGGCTCGTCGTCGCTGCTCCAGCGGCCGCCGGCCGGGCCCTCGTTGTCCTCATCCTCCTCGTCAGCGTCATCGTCGTCGCTGTCGAAGTCGATGAGGTTCCCCGGCCAGGGGCAGAACCGTTTGGCCGGCGGCTCGTCGGGGGAGGTGTCGTCTTCCTCCTCCTCCTCCTCCTTCTCCTCCTCCTCCTCCTCGAGGGAGGTGAAGTCATCGTAGGAGAAGCGATCGTCATCGCTCTCCTCCTCCGTTTCCCCGTCGGCGAGGAAGCGGAGGTCACTTTCTCCGTCGGTCAAGGACTTGTCGTCCTCCGACCAAACGGAGAAGTCATGGCTGGATTCTTCTCCGGCCTCGGTGGCGCGGCGAGTGTTCGCCGCATGGACCTCCTCCGGGTTGTGCGCCGGCGTCGGCTCGCGAGAAGAAGAGGATTGGCTGGAAAGATCCGATGCGGAGGAGGAAGAAGACATGGTGGCGCAGGAGGGCTTTTTGGAGTGCTAATGCGAAGGGGATACGGAAGCAAACTGTTTGGAGCGGTTAAATAAAGGGGATATAGTGGAAATTCAATGCCACAGCAGTTTCCGAGGAAGTGGTGCCCAAAAAAAAAACTGCCAGGTCACGCGGAGAAGTTGAGAAGGCAAGGCATCATGATGAAGGATACTGCGACGGTTCTGCCACGACATGACCCGACGAAGAAAAGCGAGTGATTTTGGAATTATCAATTCCAAAACCAGAGGGGCATGTGTTATCACCAGAATTTGACCGAGTCGGAGGTGGGCCGCGATCAAGATGGGCTTGAAGATTATATACGGAAGAAATACGTGAATCGGCCTTATATGCGAAGTTTGGGCTAGTTTGCCCTTGTATCCGTAACATAGTAGGTTACGTATCGGTTAGTTAGAGTTTGCCTCGTGCACGGTTGGGATTATTCCCACATTAGAAAGTCTACGGACTATAAATATGTATCTAGGGTTTATGAAATAAACAACAACCAACGTTCACCCCAAATCAATCTCGGCGCATCGCCAACTCCTTCGTCTCGAGGGTTTCTATCGGTAAGCATCATGCTGCCTAGATCGCATCTTGCGATCTAGGCAGCATAAGCTTATGTCGTTGTTCATGCGTTGCTCGTACTGAAGCCTTTTTGATGGCGAGCAACGTAGTTATCTTAGATGTGTTAGGGTTAGCATTGTTCCTCGTATCATATGCTGTCGTAGTGCAACCCTTACGCATCTAGCCGCCCTTACACCTATCTTAGGTTTAGGGGCGGCACCCCGCTTGATCATTATTTAGTAGATCCGATCCGTTACGGTTGCTCCTTGTTCTTCAAGGATTAGTTTAATATCTCGCAATAGTTAGGCCTTACAAAGGGTTGGAGGATCCAGCGGCACGTAGGGTGTCGTTTGCTAGTCCTAGACAGGATGTTCCGGGGATCAACCTCGTGTTGGTTTTTAGGCCCTATCTAGGATCGGCTTACGATCACCGTGCGTGGCCGCGAGGCCCAATCGTGAGTAGGATGATCCGATTATGCGGTGAAAACCCCAAATCGTCGTAGATCGTTTTAGCTTTATCTTGATCAAGCAGGACCACCATATATTCGTGCACCTCGTACGAATCATGGGTGGATCGGCTCCTTGAGCCGATTCACGAGACAACCCGAGAGCCGATCGAGGCTCGTATTTAATGTTTACGTGTATGCCATGCAGGAAACTAAGCGAGGCATCTCCATCACCTTCCCGACCGGGTATAGGTCGGGTGGCACACCCTTGCATCAGCATCGGACGTGCGTACCGCAGGCTTTGCGGGCCGTCGCTCGGAGGGACCAGGGCCAGCCGCAGCCCTAAGTTGTTCCCGGCTCTACTGTGTTGCCCGTCGCTGCTCGCCAGTGGGTTTCTGACCGCAACAAAATGAAAAATTAAGTCTTGATCCTTCTTATTCACTCCAAAATGAAGCTTTTGGGAGGGTTTTTGAAATATCCAGGTTTGAAACCCAAAACCACTTCTCTTCGTGCATAGTTTAGGGTTAGGGGTAGATACATGAATTTTTGGTTTATAGTAAGCATTCAAGTTGATAAACAAGGTCTAGACATATTCAAACCAGAAAAATCATGTATCTACCCCTAAGGCTAAACTCGTCATATGAAGTCAAGCATATAAGAGGAATGGTTTTGGGTTTCAAACATGGAAAATTCAAAAACCCTCCCAAAAGCTTCATTTTTGGAGTGAACAAGAAGGATCCAGGCTTACTTTTTCATTTTCATGTTACCGACTTGTTTAATTCTTGGTCAAACCTAGGATTTGACCAAGATTCAAATGGGCATAAAAATTCAATAAAGAATTCAAAAATGAAAAACCAAAACACATAAGCTTCTTAAGTTATAGTAAGCATTCATGTTGATCAACGGAGTCTAGACATATTTAAACAATAAAAATCATGTATATACCCCAAACCCTAAACTCTGTCTAATGAAGTCAAGCACGAAGAGAAGTGGTTTTCGGTTTAATTTTTTATTTCTTTTTTTTAAATTTCTATGCCCATTTGAATCTTGGTCAAATCCTAGCAGGTTTGACCAATATTTAAACAAGTTTAAAACATGAAAATGAAAAGTAAGTATGGATCCTTCTTATTCACTCCAAAATGAAGCTTTTGGGAGGGTTTTTTAATTTTCCATGTCCGAAACCCAAAATGACATCTCTTCGTGCTTTACTTCATAAGACAAAGTTTAGGGGTAGGGGGTAGATACATGATTTTTCTGGTTTGAATATGTCTAGACCTTGTTTATCAACTTGAACGCTTATTATATGACATCAAAAGACTATGTTTTTTTTGAATTTGTTATGCCCATTTGAATCTTGGTCAAATCCTAGGTTTGACCAAGATTTAAACCAGTTTAAAACATGAAAATGAAAAGTAAGCCTGGATTCTTCTTAGTCACTCCAAAATGAAGCTTTTGGGAGGTTTTTTAAATTTCCATGTTTGAAACCCAAAACCACTTCTCTTAATGCTTGACTTCATAAGACAGAGTTTAGGGTTAGGGGCCAAGTATATACATGATTTTTCTTGTTTAAATATGTCTAGACTTTGTTTATCAACTTGAATGCTTACTATATGACATGAAAAGACTATGTGTTTGGTTTTGATTTTTTTGAATTTGTTATGTCCATTTGAATCTTGGTCAAATCCTAGGTTTGACCAAGATTTAAACCAGTTTAAAACATGAAAATGAAAAGGTAAGCCTGGATTCTTCTTAGTCACTCCAAAATGAAGCTTTTGGGAGTTTTTTTAATTTCCAATGTTTGAAACCCAAAACCACTTTTCTTCATGCTTGACTTCATAAGACAGTAGTTTAGGGTTAGGGGGTATATACATGATTTTTCCGGTTTGAATATGTCTAGACTTCGTTGATCAACTGTAATGCTTACTAGATGACATAAGAAGCTTATGTGATTTGTTTTTTATTTCTTTTTTGAATTTTTATGCCCATTTGAATCCTGGTCAAATCCTTTGTTTGACCAAGATTTAAACAAGTTAAAACATGAAAATGAAAAAGTAAGCCTGGCTCCTTCTTAGTCATGAAAATGAGTTAACTTGGCTTTCCAACCCTTGAATCCATAGGAAACTTTGTACTAATGCAGTATCATAATCACCTGAGTTTTTACACCAACATGTCTGTCACTTACGTGTGGTGCCCATGCATGAGGTCCCAAACTTCAGTGAGCACAAGTCACATGCGGTAGGCAGCAAAATCCCCGATCAATCCAGGCGGTGGTTGTTAAGGACCCGATCGCATTTCTTGCTTTCAGACTGGGGTCTACCATGTAAAAGTTTGTTCCTTTTGGATGCATCACTCGTATTTGCAAGTTTTTTGGGGGTCCCGCAAATTCAGGGTAGCATCATGCCCCCTTCCCACGCCAACACAAACAGAGTTCAACACAACCTAATTAAGCAAGGTTCAACACAGACATATATAGTTCAACAACCCCTAATTAAGCTAATAGGTTCACCACAAACGCCGCCGAGCAAGAAACATAAACAGTAGTTCAACAAAAGATGCCGCTTTTGAAGCAAGAGGAGAGACAAACATGCACAAGCAGCTACGGAGTATATTTACCATCTTCTTCCCGTCGCTCCTCCCGGTCCCGCTTCTTCGCTTCTTGCTGCCCATACCTTTAATCTTTGGTGGCTTGGGCTTGGGAGGAGGCACACGACCGGTCTCGATAGCTTGGTTCAATTTCTTCCTTAGGAATAGCCCATAGGCCATGTGGTTGGCTATGAAGCCGGATCGGTTAACAGCTTCCCCAACTTTGAGACAGCCGGACCCACCGGCTTCGGCATGCTGCAGGACGCTTTGAAAGTCAACCTTTATGCTCTTTGTGCGTAAGGGGCAGCTGTTCTCGGCACCAGCCCAGTGGTTCACTCCAATACTTGTCGAACTTCCCCGCCTTAAGCTTGTTGAGAGTGGCCCCGGCCTTCCTATGACGCGACTCGACATCGCTCGTCAACCTCATCGCAGCAACCCGATACATGCCAAATAAACAGGTGAAGCAAATATGTAGCAGTTGCAACTAATAATGAATATGAATCTAAAAAGATTCTGACGCTAATTCAAAACCCTATAGCGCAAAAAAGAGAGGGAGAGACCATAGAGCAAATCGATACAGGGCTATGTTGAATAAGGGAGAGAGGTGAATCGGATGTGAAGCAAATATGTAGCACTTGCAACTACCGAATATGAATCTAAAAAGATTCCGACGCTAATTCAAAACGCTATAGCGCAAAAAAGAGGGAGAGACCATAGCGCAAATCGATACAGTGGCTATGTTGAATAAGGGAGAGAGGTGAATCGAACATACTTCCTCCCCTCGTCGACGATATTCTCGTCGAAGGTCGGCGGCGGCGGTTCAAAGATGAGTTCAACCTCGTCCTCGTCATCTAGGGGATGCTTCCCAAGAGAGTGGACCCATCTACCAACAAGCATCGATGCCGATGAGCGACCGATGGCCCGACCTTCGGCAATGGCCCCCGCTTCGTCTTTGGCATCCGCCGCGGCGATGATCGCCGCCGTTGCGGCCATGCGTGCTGCGGTCGCGGCTCCGGACGCCTCCTCCGCGGCTAAGGCCAGCCGCGCGGCTTTCGCTCGCTGCGTTGACGGCGTCGGCTGGGCTCTCCATCGGTGGAATGGGAAGGGGAAGCGAAGAGAGGGTTTTTTCCTAGTCCGTGGAGAGAGGGAGAAGTGTGGACGTGAAATGGATAACTGACGATATTTCAAGATTTGGGAGACATAGCACGAACGGGCAGATGACAGCGCGTGGGTGCATTACCTCATACTGCCTCTGTCCTAGAAAGAGCGTACGTGTGGGTTTTCAAGGCATATTAAGGATTTTATTATTACATTGGGAAACTGTCATCGACCATCACTTTCCTCTTCAACTTTTCCACCTCCAATGAGCTAAATGCATGTAGTAAATAAGAAAACCATATTATGCTAAATACTACTACCTCCATCCCAAAGCGTAAGGCTTATATTATTTTTAGAAGCTCAAACTATGTCAAGGTAAACTAAGATTTTACCAAAAATCATTATCATGCAAAATACAAAATTAATATCAATACATAGACAATGAATTTTTTTGGTATGGTATCTACAAAATATTATATTAGTTGATAGATTGTTCTAAATTTTCGTCAACCTTTACTTGCTTTGACTCTTAAAAAAGACTTAGGGCTCCTTTGATTTAAAGGATAGGAAAAGCATAGGAATAGGAAAGGTTTAGGATTGGAATGGCATGTCTAATTGAATCCTATAGGAAGATGAAGTTTGTTTGATTGTAGCAAAGGAATTTTTCCATGAGGCATGAGCTAATGCTTTTTTCCTATAGGAATTACACTACAAGATTCCTATAGGATTTTTTCCTATAGGATATGTTCCTATGAATCAAACAACATGTATAGGAAATTTTCCCATAGGAACCAAATCCTACACAATTCCTATGCAAATCCTTTGAATCAAAGGAACCCTTAAGCTTTGTGATGGAGGTAGTACGTACTAGTCGTGAAGAAACTATATCCCTCGTGATGAGAAAGAAATATTTTTTACTAGGAGTACCACTCTTTGTGGACAAATTTTGAAGTGCATTGCAAAACGAGAAGTACACTCTTTTATGGACAAATTTTAACTCTACACCCATTATTTCAGGATGGAGGGAGTATAGCCCAACTTGTTTTTCTTCTTCCGGGCACTACACTCGCTTTTTCCCCGTGCAATGCTTGGTTCTACCCTTTTTCTCATTGTAATGGTCACTTTAAGTCAATTTTTCCCACACACATTTATTTTGTACTTCTCTACAGTTGTTGACCGTGCTACTACTATTTGTGTTAGTGCGCCAAAAACAAAATGTTATTTTCTAAGTGCCAAATTAATCTAGGGCGTTGGTTGTGAACCGGTGAACAAAAAAGATAGCCCAAAAGAGGAACACACCAAGGTACAAAAACTAGCATATATGCATGTTTCTATGTACATATATATGACCCCGGGTTTGTAGATAAAAAACATTCATATATGCGCTTACTATTAATATACATAAGTTTATGCCGATTCTCTTGGTTTAGGTATATATATGGTTAGGCATCACTACTAATTCAGAAAAAACAAAAATGTAACCCTTCAAGTGAAGTCATTTTAAGTGACCTAACAACTAAAATTCATATATAGGATTTGTATAGGAATTATGTAGGATTTAGATCACATGTGAATTTTCCCCACACTAGTTGTTTGATTCATAGGAACATATCCTACAGGAATCTTGCAAGGCAAATCCTATAAGAATAAAACATTAGGTCATACCTCATGGAAAATTTCCTTTGGCACAATCAAACACAACTCATCTTCCTATATGATTCAACTAGCCATTAAATCTCAATCCTATGTTTTTCATATTTCTATGGTTTTCCCATCCTATGAATCAAAGGAGCCTTAGGGCTTATATCTTTTTTTAGAAAGGCAAACTATGTTAAGATTGGCCAAGTTTTACGAAAAACCTTTAACATGCAAAATACAAAGTTGAGTCATTTCGTTTGAATCGGAGGGAGTACATTTGACGTTATGGTACTATTTGACACCTGCTTGGCACTGTATTTTTTTCGAACCAAACTTCCCCCTTCATGAAGCTTTTATTTTGGGATAGAGCTTCAGTGACTTGATACATCCATATATATCTAGACAAAGTTGAGTCAATTCATTTGAATCATAGGGAGTACATTTGACTATATGGGTACTGTTTGACAACTGCTTGGCACTGTCTTCTTTTTTGAACCAAACTGCCCCTTCACGAAGCTTTTATTTTGGGATAGAGCTTCACTGACTTGATACTTCCAAGTCTCACAGTGACTTGGTGCCACCATCCACCATCCATCTCAGATCCAATGTATGCGATCGACTTAGAATTTAAACTAAATAATTATTATAATTGCTCGTAAATATTTCAAGAACTTCCAGCTTAATCGTGCATATTTCGATTTATATTTTGGTGAAGTTTCATTCGATTTGAATCAAAGGTTTGTGAGCAAATATATACTCCTCCGGTTCATATTAATTGACTCTAATATGGATGTACTAGACACATTTTAGTTCTAGATACATCCATATTGAAGTCAATTAATATGAATCGAGGGAGTATTTAGTTTAAACTAGTGCTCGTATACGTAAAAAGCTCTTTAATCACAAGCTAGTCGTCCGAGTGGGATGAAATATTCACAGATTTTAGAACAAGGCATCTACATTTTACTGGATTTTTTTCATAATTTTCTGAATAATTTTTGTTTTTAGGTTCGAAATAAGAGATAGTTTGGAACGTTGGATCTCAAATGGTTGGTAGATGGTGGCACCAAGTCACAATGAGATTTGGAGACTTCAAGTCACCGCAGCTCGTCCTTTTATTTTGACAAACCGCAGAGCCGCCGGTGCATCTATGGTTGCGTACGGCCGACGCCGATTCTTAGCAAGGAAGTTCTTCCTATAAGTAGTAGTATCCATACTCCACTCCAAGGCATGTATAAAAAAGAACCCATCCCGTTCTCGTTTTCCCGATCACTCTTCTCTCGAAGATGGAGGAGGCCCTCTTCTTGTGCCCCTCTCGCCCGCCGCCCTTCAAACCCCCCATATCCAAGGTCGCTCCCTTCCGATTTCATTCTTAGGTTCACCCGTGAGAAATTTTAATGACAACCGATGCCACGTACGTTGTTCCGTGCAAGTGCAAGGGCGGTCATATGGGCTGTCGGCGCCGCGTCGGCGAGCTTGCGCCGAACCCGTGCAAGAAGTGCGAGCAGCCGGCGAGGTTGCCGCCGTCGAATCGATCTGGGGCAAGATTGCCGCCGTCGAATCGATCTGGGGCAATGGTCAAGTGCGTCGGCTGCCGGAGCTTGGTCGCCTCCACGGAGTCCTACAAGCACTATATCGCGTGCCCGCATGGTCCGTGCGGCTGCACAGAGGCCATCAATACCGGCCGCAGCTTCACCGGCCCGCCGCGGGAGCTCCTGGTACACCTCCAAGCATCCCACTCCATCCCAGTGTTTACGTTCCAGCATGGCATACCCGCCCGGTGCATAGTTCGTGTTCCGGTACAACCGCGGGGACACCTGTTCATCGGCAGTGGGGAAGAAGACGGTAGCGTGTTCGCCATCACCGTTGGCGCGCTCGGCCCGACCACCATTGTGTCCCGTGTGTGCATCAGGTCGGCCGCGTGCTTGTTTCCGATGTACAAGGCGCAGCTGCTGGTGATTGGTCCGCCGTCGCCGGCGCCGGCTGGGACCAGTGACCTCTCGACGGACACCTTGATGGCGGTAATCGAGCCGACGAGCTCCCCGACGCCTAGCTCGATCATGTTGCAGCAGCTCACTTCTTTCCTGGCGGTGCCGCCCCGTTACGCGGCGTGAATGGAGGGCAGCGTGTGTTGCCTATCTGCGTTTGCATCAACAAGAAGGTTATACAATAATCTTCGTTTAGTCATACCGCAATGTAGTTACTCGAAGATCGGAGGGAGTAGTTTAGTTCGAAGTAGGGTTCGTTCGGATGTATTTTGGACTTGTATAGTAGTACTACTACTCCATAACTATTAGCTAGCTAGTTGGAGTGCTAGAATGCAGCTCGGAGTATTATAGTATTTTGGCAAGTACTACTAGTATATGTATGTGACCGCAAGTTCAAACTAAAATGGAGTATTTCTTGCTAATGTTGTTCTTTTGGAGTCATCATTTTTTTTTCTGAACGTGTTAACTATGCTATTGTCTAAGGATTCGTTTAGATTTCTTTGGTTGAATTCATATTTCGTCTCTTCCTAATTTGCAAAACTGCACCGTCATGGGCATTCTTACAAGGTCGCTGAAGTTTCGAAGTTTCTTAATGTATATCGCGTAGGGTGTACCCCCTTAACATGGATCTCGTTGCATTTTTTGGTTGTATTTTTTTTGGCAATTTTCAGACCATAAAATAGCACGCCTTCAGTTGAAATTTGAATTACTTTTCGAAAAGTGGCCGATACTAGCATGGAGTAGTAAAGTTTTTTTGTACTCACTCGGTCCCACCAAAAGTGTCTCACCTTTGTTAAAATTTAGATGGATAGATGTATTTTTTTTTACAAAGTTGAGACAACTTTGGTGGGACGGAGCCACGGAGTCCTAGTTGATGGCGAGAAGGTTGATGCCTTGCTAGGTTGGTGTACGTTGCAAAAAGAACAAGGTTGGTGTATTTGTTTTATTTGTTCACCATAATACTGACATGGCCATCGATTTGATTAGACAACACAAGCCTGGGACGTTTCACTTATTTATTGTGGGAAGCACGATTAATGGACCGTAATGATGGGGCTACTCCTATAGTCCGTCTCGCTCCTACTCGGTGTCGGGTCACAGTCACACTCTCCTCTTTTTTTGAACACATTCACACTCTCCTCTTTTTTGAACACATTCACACTCTCCTCTTTTTTTGAACACATTCACACTCTCCTCGAAACTGCAATAGGCAGTATATGCATAAGAGGAGGAGCGTCTCGGTTCACCTCCGTCGTCTATCCCCACTCCGCCCAGCTTCCATAGCACGCGCCTGCGTCTCCGCCATGGCGCTTTCGCATCCTATCCAAGCAGTGCCCAGCTTGAGAGCCTCTCGTTCTCCAACTCAAACCCCCACCCGCCGCCATTGATCGCCATCTCTCTCCCAAAGTTCGAATCAGTAAATCTCCCAAGAAAATCCCAACCCCATTGTACCACCTCGCCTCATTGCGATGGCGAAATCGAGCACGGTCCGTGGATCCGGGCTGTTTCACAAGGTGTTTACGAAGGCCCCCTTGAAGTGCTCATCAGCCCAGTGCGACGCCATCACCGCCGCGTCCCTAGTCGGTTCCTCCAAAAGTATTCTTCAGTCAGCCAAATACAGTACCACTCGCTCGCTTCTCAGCCGTTTGGCCTTCCGTGTGTTCTCTCGTTGTGACCCGGCGGATAAACCATGGGAGTTCAAGGAGGATTTGCCGGTGCACAGCAAGTGCAAACTAGTGCCGCCGGACAGGTTCTCCTATGATTGCCTAATGCCACACGGTAAGGATGAGGAGCGGGCAGGCGCCAATGGAGATTGGATCGCCATGGTTGGCCCCAAAGGCAAGTGGAACCTCCTCAATGTCTACACTCATCGCAAGATTAAGCTTCCATCTTTGAGGAAGAAGTTTGAAACCACACGCAATCCACTTATATTCAAGTATCGTGGTGATGCTATTCAACCGCAGAAGATAGCTATTTGCCAAGTTCCTACAACTGCTCGGGGTATGAAGATTTCTCCCTTGTCGCAATCTTCGACTTTGCAATTGCCTACCTCAATGGCGAATATCCTCGTACATGGATAATTCTTGAAAACCAGCTTTGAGAACGACGCCATATACTGCGATGCAATTATACATAAACGAACTTGTGTTCGCCGTTACCGAGAATGGAAATGTTTATGCATGGGATCCTAATCAATTTGGTAACATTTTCTCCCTATCTTTTTCATATACGTAACTTATATAGCATTTCACCTCTTATTTGTTGAACTGTCTTGGCATCTTTTGGCTTAAAGGAATTCCATAGGCGCACACCATAACCCTCTTGTGGTATGGACATATATACTTATAGAATTTAACATCTATAGGAATTTTAGTATGGTCTAATGTGCATGTTGTTCCGTAGGAAAAAGGCCCCTAGTAATTAAGTTTCTTTATTATTACTCCCTAGAAAATTTAAGGTAGAGTAGAAATAGAATCAATAAAGGTGCCATGCAATATTGATAAAGACTTTCATTTGTTTATATTTCCCGGTTCTAGAGAATAAGGAGTACTATATTCAAACCATCTAAAATTTGGACCAATATTTTGGGGAACATGTTTTAAATCCATATGAAGTTTTACCAAGATGTTCGAAATATATTTCAAACCATCTTATGTTCGACCATGATTTTATAAAGTACTAGTATTGGCATCTACAATATCAAATCAATATCACTAGTAGATAAATCATGAAATATATTTTCATGTGACGTGTTCTTTCCTTTTTCAAGGTCCTATAGTGCTCCCTCGCTCCATTCATTCCGTGGACGGCTGGATTTGATGGCGATGATGATTTTGACTCTAATAGTCGTACGTGGTGGCCTGCAAGATCTCCAGATCGTTCTAGACTTCTCCCCGTCTATGCACGTGGCGTAATGGATTTTGACGCTGACGGTGCTCCAACTTATTATGATAGTACCCCTTCTGTCCATTGCGGTCGCGCTGTTCACGCCTATTCGGGGTATACCTGCATGGTATTCTCGAATGACACTAGTCGGTTACTTCCAGCCAACCCGTGGGAAAGGGTTACTAATCTTGGAGACTATTCTATGTTCCTTGGGTTGAACTATCCGATTTTCATGCCGTGGGTGGTGCAACATTCCCCCAGGATATTTGACAAGAAGAAACTGCATCTACACCACGCCTCGGGCCATTGGCTCTCAGTTTGACACATCACATCAAGAAATTTTCCGCTTCAGTCTAAATGGCGAAGACCACCAAAGCATCTCTTTCTCAAGCAGCGGTCCAGGGGCCAACTGGCATACGGGGTTTTGGTTCATCCCAAGCTACACCAACGCGCTGGACTGGAACAAAGACAATCATAGTTAGGGATATTTATGTAATAGTAGGATCATACTACTAGCTAGCTCAGTTGGTCTTGACTCCTATTTAACTATTTATAGCTAATGTACTTAGGTGATAAATTGATGCTATTTGCATGAACCCATGTGCTTCTTGTAATTTGATCAAATACGGTGTATACACATGCATGGTTGTTTGGTTGTTTCAGTGTCCCTAGAGGCATACATATATACTTTTATTTAGCAATCTTTATTACAGTCCAAAGGTCTTAACCTCATGGTTCACAGAAAGTATAAACGTAGATCAGCCATCTAAACATAGAAGACATTCTAGTGTATGATTCTTACATATACACATCAACATCCTATCGTAAAATCTTAATGTGAATTGTACTGGCCGTACAAACCCGTGCATCATTCTCTAGCCGGTTGCACCCAAAAACCAAATCGTGGTACTTCATAGTTGACTGTATGTAGGACAACATACGGATCCAATGCGAAGCCATGGGTATCACCTCGCATGACGTAACCATATTTCACATGGTTGGAGGTACTCCATATGGCATTTAAAATCATTCCTTGTCCTTCATATGGCCCTAAAAATAGTACAGCTTGGATTTGTGGGTTTTAATTTTTTATTAACACACTCAATTAATTGCCCAAACATTGATTAATAATATTATTAAGGGGTGTGATGTTGAAAGCCATAAGAACAATGTGCCAAACAATCTTTGCTAGCGGACGGTAAATGTATACCCATCGGAAATATTAGTACTACTAGTAGTACTATCAAAATAATCAGCAGACGTGCATGTTTCTTTGGTCAGAATAACTGCCGCACCATCTTAAAAGTAAATGGCATGACCATTTATTTGATTTGATAGCGTGCAGCTAGATGGCGTACATTACTATCTCTACTTCCTTGGGTCGCCCAAATCTAGAGTACTAAAAGCAAATCCTGGTGATTCATTTGACAAGACAACACAGATGCGTCCAAATTTCTCCGCCCATATTATTATATAGTAATATACGAAATCTGGAGTGCGTTGCCTCGTTGCCTTCCAAGAGAAGCTGCATCCTTGCCAAAAAAGAGAGAGAGGCTGTATTTATAACTACCTCACCGGCCGCCACTAGTACAAACCATCACTCCACCTCCACCTCCACCTCTTCCCTAGTAGCTCCACCTCCATATCGGCGACGGACCACAATCGCGCGGCTTCGACTTCCTCTTCGACGGCGGCGGCGACAGAGGCGTGAGGCACCTTCTCCGCGGCGCATCACTCATCCTCGTCCCGCGGCAACAATGGCTGTATGTGAAATCACCATACCCTTGTGTATGGTAGAGATGATGATGTGCGGATAAAATTTTATTGGCGGTTGCTCATCCTTGTTTGAATATTTGGTGTAGATTCACATCTAGGGCAGGGTGTCAAGCGGGGTGGGTAGCGGGCTAGCTAGTTTCAGTGCGAGTGCTTTAAATCTGCTCTAATCTCAACCACTATTTGCTCTAATTTTCTGCTTTGCGGGACGATTCGCTGACGCCGCTTGCAACCCTAATCTAGGGTATTGATCCTAGTTTAGTAGACTACTAGGATTTACATGCCAATTTGTTTTTAGACTAGATCCGGATATTTGTCAATACTACTACGTACTTCTTCCGTTCGTATTTAATTGACTCTAGTTGAAAGCATCGACAGCTCATTTTCTTCTCTCCTCGCGTCGACTAATTAAAACCGAACAGTAGGGAGTATTAGGAATCCATGTGCATCCATACTACCAGTAAGGTATTGCGTTGTTGCAGTAGGCTCGTTGTAATCAATATCTTTCGATATTAATATACTCACTTTATCAGAAAATAAATTAGTAATCCATGTTCAAACTTGCTAGTTTGATCGACGTTTGATGATGATTTGTGAGGCCATGTATGGGCCTAGTTTGTTTTGCCTGGTGGTCAGTAGGCTGTTGATTTTTTTTTTGCTTGGTCGATCTGTGGTCGTTCCATGGCCACTGCTGATTAAGCATTACTAGAATCAACAATTTTTTGCTTGTCTGGTGATTGGAAGTGTATGCGCTCTTCTGAAGAGCACCATCGCACGATGATTAGTCTTAATGGAGATGCAGATGTCGATCAAGAGGGAGAAACATATCTTGATCATGCATTTCTCACGAGATTACTTGGTGATTGGAAGTAGAATCCACAATTTGTTGTGCAAACTTCTCAACATATGCATATATTCAATGAATTGGCTTTATGTGATCAATAGTACTTCTTATTGCAGTATGGATGGAGGGGAAAGAGCGAAAAACCGATACTTAGTGAGATGACTTCTCATTCTCGTGACTTCGATATCCCGTATGACAAGGTAAATATATAGAACGATGATTCGTAGGTGATAAAAGCAGTAATCCACAATTTGCCGTGCAAACTTCTCAACATATGCATATATTTGATTAATTAGTTTTATGTGATCAATAGTATTACTTATTCCAGATGGACGTAGGGGAAGGAACGAAAAAGCGGATGCTATGTGAAATGACTTCTAAATCGGTGTGTTCTGATATCCCAGATGACAAGGTAAACATATGGACCGACGCTTGTTTTGCCGCTGCCCCTGTTAGATGGCTAGATGCTCTGGTCTAATTTCTGTTCATGTGCTTATTATTGCAGTAAACATAGAGTTGAAGAAAACTCTATATTGTCCGATGACAAAGGTGAAATGGCATGCCGCCTTTTAAACCTCCGACGCCACCTTGTTTACCGTCTATGGAGACTCGATGCAACTGGACCCGGTACCGATGAGCCTATACCCGGCATCATCGTGCCACATGAAGAAGGTTGTGGATTGGGTTTACCCCCGCCGTAGAAATCGGTGGTGCAGCTGGAGCCGCTAGTGTAGAGCCTCTAGTGAACGGTGTCGTGCCACGGGAATTCTCTCGAACCGGAGCAAGACGGTTTACCTATTGTCAAGACCGATGTAACCGGTGCCGATGCCGGAGTTGCTACCGATGATCCCGCACCCGAAGTTGCCACGCCACCCGAAGGAGGTTTTGTATTGGTAGAACCCGTCATGACTATGCCCACAAGCACCGACCGGTGGTGGACCCGGAGCTGGTAGGGTAGAGCCTCTAGCGAAAGGTGTCGTGCCACGAGAATCCTCTCGAAGTGGATATTGGTGGTTTACCCTCTCGTAGAGACCGGTGGTCTACCCGGAGCCGGTATTGTAGAGATTTCAGCAAACGGTGCTGTCCCACCCAACTCCTATGAACCGGAGCATGTACCCGATGTGCCTTCGTAGAACCCGATGCACCCGTAAGTAGTGGTGATGATTCCGCTGAATCTGATCAAGAAGGATCTCGCATCTCGAGGACAAGATGTCACCGTCATTCACCTCGAACCCGAGCCGGAGTCGCAACGGTAGCTTATATGGCACGGACTGTCCTTCAAGCTCTAAAGATCCAGCTTGGGTGGTTCACAGGACCAGCTACTCCAAGCCATTGTCACTACAAAAGACCAGCCAGCATGCTTCGTCATCTCCTGCATACTGTTTGACAAGCCGAAGCACTGCAACTGGCGCATTGTTCAATCCCATCAGCATGGAGAGAGGAGCTATGTTTATGTCAAGATGATTCATGCTGATTTGGTAAGGTTCCATGATAAGATGTATGGGTGGGGTGAGGCAAGAGCCACATTTTGCAAGCATTCACACAGCTTTTGCTCTTGAGCCGTACCCCATGGATGCTTACCCAGTGGTGCAACTGTCCTGACTTGATATATGTTTTATGATCAGTATGTCGCTGTCGTGGAACCGTGATGTGGAGCTACCTTTCTTATGGTTTCTAGGCTTTTGGTTTCAACATGTATTATGGAGCTTACCTTAGGACTTTCGCATGCGTTTGGCCGTTGACCCGTAATGTTTGTGGTTGGTTGTCTAATCTACTTGGCACAATCACATTGCAAAGGCAAATGTTCCTTTTCTCTTTAATTGTTATTATGATTTATGTGTTATAACCAGGCAAGAATATGCAATCTTGGTTCTCTGACCGATATATATTTACATACAACTTTTGTTCACATAATAACACTTACACGGGAAAAGAGTAGCTTTCTCCGTTGGACAAACACCAAACCACAAAAGGGTAACAACACAATATCCAAACTAGGTACGGCACCTGTTGAGCATACATGACTTTTGGCGTAAAATCACGTTAACCAACACTAGCATCATCTTGTTCTTTGCAAGGTGCTATGCTTATCAGCCTAATCCCAATACACCACCTACTTCAGCTGGCACGATGATGTCAAGTGCAGGCTCACCAAGCACCAACTCTCTTGCATCAGCCTCCATTGAAGGTACGCCATCGCCGCAAGAGACACCATTAGCAATGCAAGATGAAGGTGTTCTTATCCTCATATCAGGATCACATAATACAGGTGTCAAGCTACATGCACTAGCCAACACAATCAAAAGTCCGAACTAGGATCGCTAGGAAAAAAAAACATGAAGATCTTTTTTCGAATCCCACGCTGAACATCTTTTTCACTAATTAGGTAAGCTCCTGCTGACAAACATATTACAGCAACTCCAAGCAAGTGGCTCTATATTTTGGCGCTGTGGGCTGATGCCGCGCATGGAGCCGGCAATAGCTTCACCGGAAGCCGCAAACCGTGGCGGCCAAATGCAGGGCTGAAACAACAGTATTTTCGCAGGCGCTATAAATGCAGCGCCAAAAACAGAATATAATGAAAAATAGAGTGCAAGAAAACGAAGATCAAACAAAGACTAGAAATAGACATAAAATAGGATAAAATTAGCTTGATAGATACTCCGTAGTTCATATTTTTACAAAGTAGTGCGATAAAACTAAACTAAAACTCGACATCTGACGAGTCCGGTGTCGTGCCCGACACCGGATCCGACGAGAAGAGGTCAATCCAACGGGGTCGTCCTCGCCAATGGTGGTCGGCCCGGCGAGCTGCGCTTCGATGAAGGCCCGCTCGTCGCCTTCTCCGCCCTCCGTCGTGCGCGGTCCTCCTTCTTCGCAGCCCGCCTCGCCGCCTTCTCCGCCCTCCGTCCGCGGAAGTGCTCGTTCTCGGCGGCAACGTCCTCGGGGAAGCGGGCCGCCCACTCGCGCGCCGCGCGCTCGTCCCGCCGGCGATGCGCAAACGGCGCTCCGTCTCGCGGCGGCGGCGCTGTTCCTCCCGTCTAACGATGTACGGCGGCGGCGCGAGATCCTCGGCCTGCCGGCGCGTCCACACGTCATGGAAATTCATCGACGATCGCGGGCGCCCGAGCCGCCACGCCACGGCGTCGTACGCGCGCGCGGCCTCGTGCGCGGTCTCGTAGGTGCCGAGGCCGATGCGCCGCCGCCGTCACGTATCTCCGCGTAATACGTACCTTTGGGGCGCGCGCGGACGCCGCGGTACCCCGTGCCCGAGACGCGGCAGTACCGCGAGCTCGACGCGAGACGAGGCATGGCGGCGGCGGCGGAAGCGGAGCCGCGGCGGCGATATTAGGCGCAGATGGGCAAATTTCAGCAACCCGTGTCCATCTTTTTTTTGGCAGGATTACGCCATGTACCACCTTCCAATTAGAAAATAGTACTGTTCAGCCTTCCCCCGTTGGGCCCAATATTTCACTTTGGGTTGCCAACGGCCATCTACATGGTAATTGCTATCGGCCTACTTGCTCCGGCCGTCGAAGCCCAATAACTACAAATGGGCCTTTCGCTCATGCAATTTCGGCCCTTTTCTAATGAAACACAGTATCCTATGAATGGCAAAAAAAAACGCAGAGATTATACATAAAAGTTGTTTTTATTTATTTTGAATTATTGGGTTCCAATTTTTGAAACTGCTCATGCCCAATATGAAAATCCTTGATCGCTCCATACCCACATGGATAACGGTATTTTTAATAATTCATAAAGTGGATTTGAAATTTAAAACATATCCTAATAATTCCATGATTTAATCTATCAACTTGCAAGATCTTGGAGAGAAAAAGCTTGTATTAGTCTCAGTAATCCTCAACGTTTCAAAGGAGGCAGTGGATCAAAAGAAAAAAGGAAGTAGCCAGAAATTAGGGGTCAAAAATAACTCCAAGAAATGAAACTTTTATTGTTCGTAGAGGATGACATGCGGGACCCATGAGCCAGCAGCTTACTCAACGTTTCAAAGGCGGCATGAGATCGAAAGAAAAAGGCAAGTGACTAAATATCATGAGCCAAAAATAATCCAAGAAATGAAACTTATTGTACATAGAGGATGACATGCGGGTCCCATTTTGCAGCAGCGATTTCAGCGTTTCAAATGCGGTTTGAGATCAAAAGAAAAAGAAAGTAGCCAGAAATTAGGGGGTAAAAAACTCCAAAAAAAGAAAGTTGATTGTACATAGAGGATGACATGCGGGTCCCATGAGTCAGCAGCTTACTCAACGTTTCTAAGGCGGCAGGGGATCAAAAGAAAAAGGAAATAGCCAAAAATCAGAGGGTGAAAAAAACCAAGAAAAGAAATTTTATAGTACATAGAGGATGACATGCGGGTCCCATGAGCCAGCAGGTTCCTCAACGTTTTCAAAGGCCGCTGGGGATCAAAAGAAAAAGGCAAATAGCCAGAAATTAGGGGTAAACAATAAATCCAACAAAGGAAAGGTTTATTGTTCATAGATGCTGACATGTGGGACCCATGAGCCAGCAGCGTCAAGGCAAGTGACCAAAAATCAGGTGTAAAAAAATCCAAGAAAAGAAACTTTATTGTACATAAAGGATGACATGTGGGTCCCATGAGCCAGCACCTTACTCAACGTTTCAGAGGCGGCTTGAGATCGAAAGAAAAAGGAAAGTGACCAAACAGGAGCTAAAAATAATCCAAGAAATGAAACTTTTATTGTACATAGAGGTTGACATATGGGTCCCACTAATACAAGCTCTTTCGCTCGAAGATCTTGCAAGTTGATTGTACATAGAGGATGACATGCGGGCCCCATGTGTCAGCAGCTTACTCAATGTTTCCAAGGCGGCAGTGGATCAAAATAAAAGGAAATAGCCAAAATCAGAGGGTGAAAAATAAATCCAACAAAGGAGAGGTTTATTGTCCATGGAGGCTGACATCTGGGACCCACGAGCCACCAGCCGTCCTCTACGTTTAGAAGGCGACCGGGGATCGAAAGAAAAAAAGGCAAATAGCCGTAAATTAGGGGTACAAAATAACTCCAAGAAAGGAAATGTTTATTGTTCATAGAGGCCGACATGTGGGACCCATGATCCAAGCAAAGTCTTCAACGTTTCAAAGGCGGCAGGGGATCAAAAGAAAAAGGAAGTAGCCGAAAATTAGGGGTAAAAAATAACTCCAAGAAAGGAAACTTTTATTGTTCATAGAGGATGACATGCGGGACCCATGCTCCAGCAGCTTCCTCAACGTTTCAAAGGCGGCATGAGATCGAAAGAAAAAGGCAAGTGACCAAATATCAGGACCCGAAAATAATCGAAGAAAGAAATTTTATTGTACATAGAGGATGACATGCGGGACCCATTTAGCAGCAGCGGCCTCAACGTTTCCAAGGCGGCAAGGGATCAAAAGAAAAAGGAAGTAGCCGTAAATCGGGGGTCAAAACAAAATCCAAGAAAAGATATTTTTCAATTGGGCTGCATCTTGCCATCTGGGCCTTCGAACTATCGTGCTGGACGCCTTTTGACTCGTACAATTTCAGCCCACTACAAAACATGAAAGTCCTATGTTTCGCAAAAACAAAAAACAAGGAGATTCAACATATAAGTTTGTTTATGTAAAAATAAAGATTTAATTTATCCGTTTGCAAAGCTCGAGATACACGTATTGTCGAAAATAATCAAGATATCACATGTTTCTTGTACGGGAGGCCGACATCGGGGACCCATGAGCCAGCAGCCGTCGTCAACGTTTTAAAGGCGGCAGGGATGGAAAGAAAAAATAAACCAAAAATCAGTTGGTCAAAAATCCAAGAAAATAAACATTTATCGTTCTGAGAGGATGACATGCGGGACCCATGAGGCAGCAAGATCCTCAACGATTCCAAGGCGGCAGGGATCAAAAGAAAAAAAGGAAATATCCAGAAATTAATTAGGGGTTCAAAATAAATCCATCAAAGGAAAGTTTTATTGTTCATAGAGGATGACATGTGGGACCGACCTGCCAACAGTGTTCTCATCGTTTCAAAGGGGGCAGGAGATCAAAAGAAAAAGGCAAGTAGCCAGAAATTAGGGGTAAAAATAACTCCAAGAAAGGAAACTTTTATTGTTCGTAGAGGATGACATGCGGGACCCATGAGCCAGCAGCTTACTTAAAGTTTCAAAGGCGGCATGAGATCGAAAGAAAAAGGCAAGTGACAAAATATCAAGATAATCCAAGAAAAGAAACTTTATTTACATAGAGGATGACATGCGGGTCCCATTTTGCAGCAGCGGTCCCAACGTTTCAAATGCGGCTTGAGATCAAAACAAAAAGAAAGTAGCCGTAAATTAGGGGGTCAAAAAAATCCAAGAAAATAAAGTTGATGGACATAGAGGATGACATGCGGGTCCCATGAGCTAGCAGCTTACTCAACGTTTCCACGGCGGGATCAAAAGAAAAAGGAAATAGCCAAAAATCAGAGGGTGAAAAAAACAAAGAAAATGAACTTTTATAGTACATAGAGGATGACATGCGGGTCCCATGAGCCAGCAGGTTCCTCAACGTTTCAAACGTGGCATGAGATCGAAAGAAAAAGGCAAGTGACCAAATATGAGGAGCCAAAAATAATTCAAGAAAAGAAAGTTTTATAGTACATAGAGGATGACATGCGGGTCCCATGATCCGGCAGGTTCCTCAACGTTTCAAACGTGGCATGAGATCGAAAGAAAAAGGCAAGTGACCAAATATCGGAGCCAAAAATAATTCAAGAAAAGAAACTTGATTGTACATAGAGGATGACATGCGGGTCCCATTTAGCAGCAGCGGTCTCACCGTTTGAGAGGCTGCGCGGGATCGAAAGAAAAAGGCAAGTGACCAAATATCAGGAGCCAAAAATAATCCAAGAAAAGAAATTTTATTGTACGTAGAGGATGACATGCGGGTCCCATTTTGCAGCAGCGGTCTCAACGTTTCCAAGGCGGCACAGTAACCAAAAGAAAAATGAAGTAGCCATAAATCGTGGGGTGAAAAAAATCCAAGAAGAAAGATTTCAATTGGGCTGCATCCGGACATCCGGGCCTTCGAACTATCCCGCTTGGCCTTTTGACTCGTACAATTTCAGCCCACTCCAAAACAGAAAGTTCCGAATTTTCTAAAAAAACAGGAAAGTCCTATGCTTCGCAAAGACAAAAAACAAGGAGATTCAACATACAAGTTTTTTTATGTAAAAATAAAGATTTAATTATCCGTTTGATATAGCTCGCAGCGCAATACACCGTTTATTGTCCGCAAAATAATCAAGATATCATATGTTTCTTGTACGGGAGGCCGACATCGGGGACCCATGAGCCAGACAGCGTCGTCAACGTTTTAAAGGCGGCAGGGGATGGAAAGAAAAAATAAACCAAAAATATGTTGGTACAAAATCCAAGAAAAGAAACATTTTCGTTCTAAGAGGATGACATGCGGGACCCATGAGGCAGCAGAGATCCTCGCCGTTTATTGTTCATAGAGGCCGACATGTGGGACCCGTGAGCCAGCAGCCGTCCTCAACGTTTTAAAGGCGGCAGGAGATCGAAAGAAAAAATTAGCCAAAAATCATTTGGTAAACAAAATCCAAGAAAAGAAACATTTACCGTTCGAGAGGATGACATGCGGGACCCATGAGGCAGCAAAGATCCTCAACGATTCCAAGGCGGCAGGGATCAAAGGAAAAAAAGGAAATATCCCGAAATTAATTAGGGGTTCAAAATAAATCCATCAAAGGAAACTTTTATTGTTCACAGAGGATGACATGTGGGACCGACCTGCCAACAGCGTCCTCATCGTTTCAAAGGGGGCAGGAGATCAAAAGAAAAAGGCAAATAGCCATAAATTAGGGGTCAAAAATAACTCCAAGAAAGGAAACTTTTATTGTTCGTAGAGGATGACATGCGGGACCCATGAGCCAGCAGCTTACTCAACGTTTCAAAGGCGGCATGAGATCGAAAGAAAAAGGCAAGTGACAAAATATCGGAGCCAAAGATAATCCAAGAAAAGAAACTTTATTGTACATAGAGGATGACATGCGGGTCCCAATTAGCAGCAGCGGTCTCAACGTTTCAAATGCGGCTTGAGATCAAAAGAAAAAGAAAGTTGATTGTACATAGAGGATGACATGCGGGTCCCATGAGTCAGCAGCTTACTCAACGTTTCCAAGGCGGCAGGGATCAAAAGAAAAAGGAAATAGCCAAAAATCAGAGGGTGAAAAAAACCCAAGAAAATAAACTTTTATAGCACATAGAGGATGACATGCGGGTCCCATGAGCCAGCAGGTTCCTCAACGTTTCAAACGTGGCATGAGATCGAAAGAAAAAGGCAAGTGACCAAATATCAGGAGCCAAAAATAATTCAAGAAAAGAAACTTGAGTGTACATAGAGGATGACATGCGGGTCCCATTTAGAGTAGCGGTATCACCGTTTGAGAGGCTGCACGGGATCGAAAGAAAAAGGCAAGTGACCAAATATGAGGTGCCAAAAATAATCCAAGAAAAGAAAGTTTTATAGTACATAGAGGATGACATGCGGGTCCCATTTAGCAGACGAGTCGGTCTCACCGTTTGAGAGGCGTGCAGCGGGATCGAAAGAAAAAGGTAAGTGACCAAATATGAGGTTCCAAAAAAAATCCTAGAAAAGAAAGTTTTATAGTACATAGAGGATGACATGCGGGTCCCATTTAGAAGCAGCGGTCTCACCGTTTGAGAGGCGGCAGGGGATCGAAAGAAAAAGGTAAGTGACCAAATATGAGGTGCCAAAAAAATCCAAGAAAAGAAAGTTTTATAGTACATAGAGGATGACATGCGGGTCCCATTTAGCAAAGAGCGGTATCACCGTTTGAGAGGCGGCAGGGATCGAAAGAAAAAGGCAAGTGACCAAATTTGAGGTGCCAAAAAAACTCCAAGAAAAGAAAGTTGATTGCTCATAGAGGATGACATGCGGGTCCCAATTAGCAGCAGCGGTGTCAACGTTTCCAAGGCGGCAAGGGATCAAAAGAAAAAGGAAGTAGCCGTAAATCGTGGGTCAAAAAAATCCAAGAATAGAAAGAATTTTGGTTCATAGAGGATGACATGCGGGACCCATGATCCCGCATCGTAAACGGCTCGATCGGAGAGCGTTGAACGAGATGGCGCGATCGAGAAAAAAACAATGCCGTAGAGGCTGCCATCCGGGCCCTACATCCCTCGGCGGTGCGGATTTGCGTTGACTCGGCCGGCGAACCCGAGAATTCGAGATGCACCACGTCCCGGGCCACCATACGCAACGTTTTGGCCGGTTTCGTCGGGCTAGGTGGCCTCAAAAACGAGAAAAAAACGTTTTGACATGCACAACGGACATACCCAAAATCGTCGGCCATGGTACACCAGCAACCACGGCGCGACTTCAACTTCGTCGGCCATGGCAACTTTTCTTGTAGTGTTTAGGGTTCATAATTTATTGGAACATAATCATAAATTTCACGAAGCAGATTATAACATTCTTTTAAACAAGTTGTACTTGTCTCAAGAGTATTTAATCTAGCATAAATGCTCACAAGGGATGAATCAAATTTACTAGGTGAGCTATATGTTGCAATCAACTTTTTTATGACATTAAAAGCTTGATCTCCATCATAATGAAGGAAATCTCCTCCTACTGCAGCGTCCAAAGCATATCTCTAACAAAGAACAAGACTAAAGTAAAACCTACTAAGAAGCAGGCCTAGAGTCATTTTAGGTTCAGTTTTATAAAAAGAATAATTATTAATTCTAGACCAAGCTTCTTTAAAACTCTCCTCACTCCCTTGTTTGAAATGAAGATCATTTCCTCAGATGACATAGTAACATGACTAGACATAGAAGCAACTTAAAGTAGGAACTAATTTTTTTTGTTTTTGATAAAAGAAGGAAACAAGACAAGGTAAAATAAACTAAGAAAAACAATAACAAAGTAAAAAGATTGGAGATGAGAGACTCTCCTTGCAGAAATCCTCTTTCTTCCCGGCAACGACGCTAGAAAAATGCTTGATGTTGTGCAGAGTATGTAGTTGGGAAACCAAGAGGAAGGTATGATGAACATAATAGAAAGTTTTCCCTCAGTAAGAAACCAACGTTTAATTGATCAGTAGGAGAAAGAAATCACTTCTGAAGGTGTTGCTGGCTGACTTTGGTAGGGTGCACTACCGGTGTTAGCAACAACGTGGAACCTGCGCATAACACAACCAAACTACTTTGCCCCCACTTACAGTAAGGTTGTCAATCTCACTGGTTTTGCTGAAAATAATGTCGTGGTATCGTCACGGCATATGCCATAGGGTGGCTAATCGAAGGGGCTCCTGAGAGATCTCACGGCGGTATCCGGAAGCGGGTATGGGCACGAGCGACACGGCGACGTACCCAGGTTCGAGGCCCTCCGGTGGAGGTAAAACCTCTACTCCTGCTATGAGTGTATATGGTAATCACACAGTACAATGGTGCTCCTAGAGCTGTGTCCGGCTGGCCCTGAGAGGCTAAGGGAGACGATGGTCTCTCTCACAGGGCAGCGCTGTAGGTAGGTGAAAGCAATAAGTGATCGATCGTCCCCTGCACGAGAGGGGTAGTCCAGCTTATATAGGCGCTGGCACTTTACACATAAGACCCTATAGTCTACTGGCCGGCTTGGCCGGCTTCGGCTTCCGCTCCTTCCCGAGGTGGTGACGTCAGGAGCCGTTGAGGCGTCATGGCCTGTCCCATCCGGCTGCCACGGTCAGCGGTATGGATAGGAAGCGTCTCTGTCGCCGTCGACCACCGTAGCTCGTACGGCGCGTCGTAAGCCATGATGGCCTGTCCGGCGCGTGGCACTATTGCTCCACGGTGCCCCGCGCTTTATGGAAGATGAAGTCGAGCGTGGACTTTGGGAACCCGGATCACCAACCCGGTTCCTTCCGAGTGCAAGACTCGCCAGCCTCGAGTCGGTCCGAGGCACGGACCCCGCCGGATATGGCTTGTAGAAGCCGGCCCAGGCTACGAGCATTGGCGGCCGTAGCCGGGCCGACTAGGACCTGGAGCCGCCCGGCTCCGGACCAGCCGGCCACGGCGCCAGCCGGCTGCTCCTCAGCCGGCCTTTGCCGCGAGCCGGCCAGTGGCCAGCCGGCCGCTCACCGTCCATTGCCCTACCCGGGGTCTTCCCCCCGACATTAGCCCCCGAAGCTGGCAAGGTCCTGCGTTTAGAAGGACCTAGGCAGGTTTTCCTGGCTTCTTGAATATATTTGACGGCACCTGGAGGGGCCGACTGAGGATTTCCTTTCAGCCGGCTGCGCCCTCATCCGGCTCGTTCCTGCCGGCTGCTCCCAGCCGGCCGCTTTTTACACTTGTATAGTTTTTTGCTTTCTCGCAAGATTTGATGGCGCCTCCGCCTTGCTGATGAACTTTGGTTCGAGTGGGACTTTTGTCCGGCTCCGGCTTGCTGCGCGCCGGGGTCTCCGCCGCCTCGGGTCCTGCGCCCGACTTGACCGGTCTGACGCCTGGCCTGGCTGTCGGT
This sequence comes from Lolium rigidum, assembly GCF_022539505.1. NCBI lineage: Eukaryota > Viridiplantae > Streptophyta > Magnoliopsida > Poales > Poaceae > Lolium > Lolium rigidum. The sequence goes on along the minus strand of NC_061512.1, from coordinate 184,968,216 downwards.
TCGTCTGGTCACATCAATGTCCCTCCGGATCCGGTGCGGCAGTGGGCGACGTGGTGTGGCCGTTTCTGATAACCGCAGCGGTCGTGGGAGGAGTTATGGCGCAGTAAATCGGGAGACGTGGCCCACGTCGGCCACTTGGAGGCCAACCGCCCGCGCCTGAGGGCTTTAAAAGCCGCGGGGGAGGCATCGAGGCGGTACTTGGCCATTTCTTCCTCCTCGCGCTCCTGCTTCGCAACCTCTCCCCGCTCGAGCTCTTCGCTGCTCCGGCGAACGTCTTCCGCTGGCGAACTCCGGCGAGCGAATCTCCACCGATCCGCCGCCGCCGCTCCATCAATCCGGCGCCACGGGGCCGCGCGTCTCGACGGAGCGTCCTCAGCCGCCGTTGTCGCCGCCGCGGTCGCAAGGTTCTTCCTCGCCGTTCCGCCTCTTCTGGTCATCTTCTTCTTCGGCCTCGTCGATGGCGTCCCCCAGCGGATCATGGAGGGGCTCCTACATGCGCGAGGACGACATCGAGCGCCTGGTGCGCCTCCGGCGGATCCCGCGGTCGGTGATCACGCGGGCGCCCGGCGGGGAGGTGGAGCCCAAGCCGGAGCCCGGCGAGCGCGTTGTTTTCGGCGCGCACCTCGATCGCGGACTGGGCCTGCCGGCCTCGACGTTCTTCCGGCGGTTCTTGGACCACTTCGGCCTTCAGCCGCATCACTTGCCGGCCAACGCGTGCGTCCTCTTGAGCTGCTACGTGGCGTTCATGGAGGCTTACGCCGGCTTGTGGCCCGACATCGACTTCTGGAGCCGGCTCTTCTACTTGAAGGCCCAAACCACCGAGGGCCGCCTGCGGGCCTGCGGCGCCGCCTCGATCTACACTCGGCCTGGTACGCCTTTCCCCAAGATCCCCACCGTCGATTCGGTGAAGAACTGGCAGATGTCATTCTTCTACGTGCGCAACGACGGGGCGCTCGTCGACCGGATCAATTTGTCGGAGTTCAACCCGGCTCCTCCAGTCGGCCGTATCAACTGGAGCCACAACGCCCGCTCGACGGATCCGAACGCCGAGGTGAACCTGCTCTGGGACTTCCTGGCGACAGCCACCGATGGCGGGCTGACCGCCGAAGATCTCCTATGCACCATCGCCGAGCGCCGGGTGCTGCCGCTCCAGATGCGCTCCCACAAGATCGGGCACATGTCCGGCCGGTTCGATCCGAACCGGACGTCTATGGCGCCGCTCAACAAAGCCCAGGTGGCCAGCCGGGTGAACCACATCACCAAGGCGAACCTAACGGAGAGCTGGAGCTACGGGCTGGTGCCTCGCGACAGGGAGCATCCGCCGGCGCGGGTAAGTCCCATGTCTTTGCCATTTTCCGGCTTGCGGCTGCGAGGCCGACTTCCCTTTTCTTCTGCCGTCTTCCGGCTTATTATATGTTCATGTTTTTTCTGTCTTTCTAGCTTTTTGAGCGCCAGAACGCCGAGGACGGCGACCTGGCGACGAAGAGGTGGACGCCGGATCACGTCGATCCGGCTGACCAAGCCGGCGAACATGCCGGCGACGACGACCTGCCGCAGGCGCCCGATCTAGGCGGCCAGGGGGAGCACAATCCGCCCCTTCACCGGAGCGGCAAGAGGGGAGGAGGAGCCGGCGATGTCCGGCACGGGGCCCATCCCCGCCGTGCCTCTGCGTACGAGGCCGCCGGGCACCACGGCGACTTCAGCGCCCAAGGGCACGAAGCGAGCCGGCTCCACCGCCGCCTTGGAGGCGAAGGCGAAGAAACTGCGCCGGCAGCAGCCGAAGATGGTCCCGGAGAAGGCCGGGTGAGTTCTTTCTCTCTTTTTCTTGTTTGATTCCTTTTCTTTCCTTGCTTTTGTGCTTATTATCTCTTTGTTTATCCGGCTAGGGCCCCTATCAAGTTTGCCCAGGGCGGCGGCTCCCGGCAAGCTCCGCGCGTTGTGTCGCCGCTTCCCCGCCAGAGGAGGGAGCGAGACGCCGCAGCCTTCCTTGCGCGCATCTACACCGCCGCCGCCGCCGCAGGGGCGCCTTCCTTCGCCGTGCCGCCGGCCTCGGCGCTGATCGCGGCACGCGGGTTGAGCCGACTCGCCGGGCGACGCCGGACGACATGTTCCCGGGCCGGACTCGTCCTCTGGGCCCGAGCTCGCTGGGGCTGGTGCGGGAATGCCGCCGTCGACCGGAGCCGGGAGCCGGCAGCTCCGCACCGCCTGCGACCGGAACCGGAGCCGGGAGGGCTGCGCCGCCCACGATCGGAGCCGGAGCCCGGCCGAGCGTGGTGGTGCTGGACGAAAGCCCGGAGGAGGCACCTCAGGCGCCGGAGACGACTGGGCCGGCTGGGCCATCTGCTGCGCCCGGAGCGACGCCGCCACCGCAGCCGACGACGGAGGAGCCGGCCCGACAGGAGCCGGCAAGAGACGAGCCGGCGCGCACGGAGGGCGCCGACTCGCGCGCGCTGGTGAGGACGGGAACCTCATCGGTATCACCGCAAGGCCTGCACGTGGCCAAGGGCGCACTTCTTCTTCAGGTGCCGTCCGCCTCCGACTCCAGCCTCGGCTCGGCTGCCACCATGGAGCAGGCGTGGCTCCGCGCCGACTCCTACGAGGTGACCATCCGGGAGGTGAACCCCGGCCAAGCATCGGTGGAGATGTTCTTCTCCAGCCTGCAGGCCAATCTCAAGGCCAGGGCAACCGAGGCCGCGGCTAACGTCGCCAAGGTGGAGGAAGCCAGCAAGGTAAGCTTCGACTGTTTTTTGATTTGGTTATCATCCTGGTAGCCCTCCGAGGCATGGGCCGGCTGCTTGGAGCCGGTCCGGGTTTCGCCTGGCATACTGACTTTTTTCTTTTTTCCTTAGGCTGTGGCGGATCGGCGCACCACTCTATACAACCGCGCCGTGACCCATTACCACAAGGCCAAGCTGGATCGGGCCGGATTGGCTCGCGAGCTGGAAGCCGTCAAGGGTAAACTCTATGCTTCTTTCGACTTGATGTCTTGTGTTTTGTTGGCTGTCGTTTCTTTCGTACTGACGGCTTGTTTTTGCCGGTTTGCAGCTGAGGCCGCCCGGGTCCCATAGCTGGAGTCGGACCTCCGAGTTGTCCGCGCTCAGTGCGTCACGAGCGAGGAGGCGAACCGGGCTGCGGCCGCCAAGCTGCGGGTGGCTGATGGGGAGCTGAAGCGGCTGCGCCAGCTTGAGGCTAACCACCTTAAGGAGCTTGCCGCCCTCAAGAAGGACGGGGAGGAGAAGCTGGCGGAGCTGAGCAGGCGGCTGGACGAGGTGGAGAGGCAACGGCTTGCGCTTCAGGAGGAAGTCGCCACCAAGTCCACGGAGCTGACGGCCGCCGCCAGTCTCACTTTAGGACTTCGAAAATTTGCATTTTTCAGCTTATTTCGGCTTTTGGTGGTTTCTGACATGCTTCTTCCCGCAGCGGCCTTCCCAGAGACGCAGGATGCGGCCTTGGCAGCCGTTGGCGTTGAGCGCGAGTCCCGGAGGCAGGCGACTGGCGAGGGCAGCTCGGAGTACTTCAGCATGGAGGATCACCTGGCGTCCATGGCTGCCCGCATCGAGCCCATCACCAAGCTCGGCTGGGAACTTCGGAAGGCGGCCGAAGAGCTGGTGCCCATGCTGTGGCCTGAAGAGGCGGCGCCGCAAGATATCTCCGGCCTCATCTCTGCGATGGAGCGGGCGCCGGACCGTTTCCTCGACTGGAAGGAGTCGGCCACGCGCGCCGGTGCCGACATGGCGCTGTCCTTCGTCCTCTCCTGGTATAACGAGGTGGACCTGGGGCAGCTTGAGTTCCGGCGGGCCAGCGTGGAAGACAAGCTGCCAGCCGATCTCAAGGCCGCCCGTCTTGCTCGAGCCAGCACCATCGCCGAGTTCGTCGACAAGACCCTCTTCGTCGCGGACCCGAACCCTCCTCTGTCCGATGGAGAGTACGAGATGGAGGATGAGGAGGCGGAGGATGTGCCTGAGGACGACCCGGCAGCCGGCTCCACTGATGCTCCTCCAGCTGGCGCTTAGTTTACCTGTCTTTTGATTGTTACTTTTGCCAAGACAATTTATCAAATCCCCGGGATGCCGGGTGCATATGTAAGACAATATAATTATCCTTTTATTAAGGCACACTTTAATGTGTTTGTTAATCATTTGTGTGCCGGCTTGCTTTCTTTCGACTTGTTCGCTTTTTCCTATCCGCCCCACTCTTTGGTCTGTGCTCTTGCCGGTCGTACGTCCGACTTGCGATCCGTCGCCGGATCAAGAGCGGGCCGGTGAGGGAGGCCGACGATACTTCGGTCGAACGAGCTGAATTCGGCAATCCGACACTTTATGAAAATTTGCAAGTCAATTCGCTTTTACTCTTTCCCTTAGTCGTTTTTCGCGTGCCGGCTCCCTAGGCCTTACTCCCGCCAGCCGGACAGCCGGGTTGCGGTCTGTAGCTGGTTCGGAAGCCGGCTGTCGGAAACCGGATCACGTTACTAAGCCGACCGCGTGAGAGGGTTCAAGCCAATTGGCGAAACAAGGTAAAGTACGCGAAAAACTTGTCGGAAACGGCGCTCTTGGCGCAAGCTTTTTCATAACTCGCAAAAGGGATACAAGGGATACATACATTCTTGTTCTCATGTGTAAAATGGGCGGAGTAACCTGACATTCCAGGGACGTTTAGTCTCCTCGTCAGCCTTGTCCGGCTTGTTTTTCTTAGCCTCTTGGGCATCTATGAGATAGTAGGAATCATTGCCTCTTGCCTTGCTCACGATGAAGGGACCCTCCCATGGGGATGCTAGTTTATGCTTGTCCGGCTGTCCGTTGGATCAGCCGGAGCACTAGGTCTCCTTCTCGGAATACTAAGGTCTTGACCTTCCGGGCTGTGATAGCGACGGAGGCTTTGCTGATATACGGTTGACCTGGACTCGGCCATCAGCCGGACCTCTTCAACCGGGTCGACTCCATCTTCGCGAGCTTCTTTGGCTTCAGCTTCGTGTAGAGCTTGATCCTTGGCACGTCGTGCTCGATATCGGTCGGCAGGACGGCTTCGGCCCCGTATACGAGGAAGAAGGGTGTGAACCCGACTGAGCGGTTTGGCGTCGTGCGCAGGCTCCACAGCACACTGGGCAGCTCTTCAATCCAGCAGCCGGCTGAGCGCTCAAGCGGCTCCACCAGCCGGGGCCGGATGCCGGCTAGGATCAAGCCATTAGCCTTCTCCACTTGGCCGTTGGTTTCCGGGTGCGCCACGGACGATAGGTCCATCCGGATCCCCATCTCTCCGCAATAGCGTTTGAAGATGCCTTCGGCGAAGTTGCTGCCATTGTCGGTGATGATGCTATGCGGGTAGCCATATCTCACGATTATTTCCTTGAGGAATGTGACGGCTGTGGAGCCGTCCAGCTTCTTGATTGGCTTGGCTTCGATCCACTTAGTGAACTTGTCAATCATCACCAAGAGATGAGTCATGCCGCCTCGGGCTGTTTTGAATGGGCCCACCATATCCAAGCCCCATACGGCAAATGGCCGGGTAATGGGGATGGTCTTCAAGGCGGAAGCCGGCGTGTTCCTTTGCTTGGCGAAGCGTTGGCAGCCGTTACACTTCTTCACCGGTTCTTCGCGTCTCCGAGCGCGATCGGCCGATAAAAACCGTGCCGGAAGGCTTTGGCCACTATGGCTCGGGAGGAGGCGTGGTGGCCGCACTCACCCCGATGGATTTCCCGTAGGAGTTCAATCCCTTCAGCCGGCTCGACGCACCGCTGGAACACCCCACTTACGCTGCGTTTGTACGGCTCGTGGTTGATGATTGTATAGGCCTTGGCCCTTCTCTCAATCTGCCTGGCCTGGACTCTGTCATCAGGCAGCACACCGTCGGTGAGGTAGGAGAGGAATTCTTGTGCCCATGAAGGTACGCATCTTATCTCGAATACGCTGACCAACAGGGTCTCCTGCGTGGGAGCTTCCGGCTTCGACTGCATGGTCGCCGGGTTCGGCTTGCTAGCCGGCGGGTTCGGCTTGCTAGCCCCCGAGTGTGGCGATGAAGCCCCCGGGTTGGACTGAGAAGTCCCCGGGTTCGGCATGGTAGCCGGCGGGTTCGGCTTGTTAGCCCCCGACTTGGGCGACGAAGCCCCCGGGTTCGGCTGAGCAGCCCCGGGTCAGCCGGCACGAATATTGAATCCGAATCCGGTGACGGTATGATGGACGGCTTCTTGATAACCGCCAAGGCGATACCCGGCGGAATGGCTTGCCGGGTTGAGCCAATCTTGGACAAGGCGTCGGCCGCCTCGTTGTTTGCTCGTGGCACATGGTGGAATTCGCAGCCGTCGAAGAAGCCGGATAGCTGCTGGACATGGAAGCGGTATGAGGCCATGTTGGCGTCCTTCGCGTCCCGGTCGCCGGATGCTTGCTTGTATAACCAAGTCGGAGTCGCCGAAGCAAAGTATGCGACGCACGCCAATCTCCTTGGCCGGCTTCAGCCCATGTATGAGCGCTTCATACTCCGCCACATTGTTGGATGCGGCGAAGTGGATCCGCGGGACGTAGTCCAGCCCGGTCTCCCTTGGGAGAGGTGATGACGATGCCGGCTCCTAAGCCGTTGCGCATCTTCGAGCCGTCGAAGTGCATCTTCCAATGCGTGGAATCCGGCACAGGCGGCAGGTACTGCATCTCAGCCCAGTCGACGAAGAAGTCCGCGAGGATCTGTGACTTGATGGCTGTGCGTGGCTCGTAGAGGATGGTGTGGGCGGCTAGCTCCAGGGCCCACTTGGCAACCCGGCCGTTGGCATCCTTGCTGCCGATGATTTCCGCCAGAGGCGCTGTGGCAACCACCCGGATGGGATGTTCTTGGAAGTAGTGCTTGAGCTTCTTGGCTGCCATGTAGACACCGTAGGTGACCTTCTGGTAGTGGGGGTAGTTTTGCTTCGACTCGGGAGAGCACTTCGCCGAGGTAGTAGGCTGGGCGCCTGGACCAGCTGCTTCTCTGTTTTCGGCTTCTTTGCGCTCCACCACCAGGACAACGCTAACCACTCGGTTGGTGGCAGCGATGTACAACAGCATCGGCTCCATTGAACCCCGCGTTGCAAGGATTGGCGCGGTTGAGAGCACGCGCTTTAAGTCACGGAAGGCTTCATCCGCTCTGCGGTGACCGGACGAACTTGTCCGCCTTCCTCATCAACCGATATAGGGGCGGTGCCTTCTCCCCAGCCCGGCTGACGAAGCGGCTCAAGGAAGCCGGACGACCGGCGAACCTACGGACGTCCTTGAGGCACTTGCGGCAGCTCCATCTTCTCAATGGCACCGATCTTCTCCGGGTTGGCTTCGATTCCTCGGCGAGAGACGAGGTAGCCCGGGAGTTGGCCGGCTGGCACGCCGAAAGTGCACTTGGCCGGGTTGAGCTTCATCCGGAATCTTCGCAGATTGGTGAAGGTTTCTCTCGGGTCATCAAGGAGGGTAGGCATCTCCTTGGTTTTTACAACGACATCATCCACATATGCGTGAACATTTCGCCGATTTGATCCTGCAAACACTTTTGCATGCACCTTTGGTAGGTGGCGCCTGCATTTTTCAAGCCGAACGGCATAGTCGTGTAGCAGTAAGCCCCGTACGGGGTAATGAACGAAGTCTTTATTTGATCATCCGGATTCAAAGGAATGTGGTGGTAGCCTGAATAGGCATCTAGAAAAGACAACAGTTCACGGCCGGCGATCGAGTCTATGACTTGATCTATGCGCGGCGGGGGAAGGGGTCCTTCGGGCACGCCTTGTTCAGGCTGGTGTAGTCGATACACATGCGCCGGGAGCCGTTCTTCTTCAAGACCGGGACCGGGTTTGCCAACCGGTCCGGGTGCGGTACTTCCATGATGAAGCCGGCAGCTAGGAGCCGGGCGATTTCTTCACCGATGGCCTTCCTTCGTTCTTCGGCGAAGCGCTCGAGAGGCTGCTTCACCGGCTTGGCGTCGAGCCGGACGTGGAGGTGGTGCTCAGCCAACTCCCTTGGCACACCCGGCATGTCTCTTGGAGTCCATGCGAAGATGTCCCGATTCTCACGGAGGAAGGCTGGTGAGCTCGCTTTCCTATTTCTTGCTCAAGCCGGCACCGATGGTGACGTACTTGTCCGGCTGCGCCGGGTCCAGCAGGATCTTCTTGGTGTTGTCGGCCGGCTGGAAGTGAGTCGTCCCAGCCGGGTTGCCTCGCAGCCGGCATGTCTGTCTGCGCGGCTTTGGCGAGGGCAACGGCGTCGTGGATGAGCTGCTTCTCGGTGGCGATGACCAGCGTCTGGGCCATCTTGGAGCTCTGCGTGGCGCAGTCCATGGAGCGGCGATAGTCGCCGGCTATGGTGATGACCCCCTTTGGGCCGGGCAGCTTCCTCTTCGGGTACCCATAGTGGGGCACCGCCATGAACTTGGTCAGGGCCGGCCTGCCCGGGAGCGCGTGGTAGGGACTCACGAGGTCCACCACCTCGAACTCGATTCTCTCGGTGCGGAAGTGGTCCGGCTTCCCGAACATCACCTCCGGCGTGATCCGGCCGATCGGCTGGCAGCAGTGGCCCGGCACGATGCCATGGAAAACGGTGGGGGTGGGGCGCAACTCGGCCTCCTGGATGCCCAGCTTGCGGGCGGTGTCGCGGTAGAGGATGTTGATGCTGCTGCCACCGTCGATGAGGACGCGCGAAAATCGCACGCTGCGCCGAGTCGTGCCGATGGTGGGGTCGAGGACCATGGCGTAGCTGCCCGGCTTCGGCAGGACAGCCGGTGTGTCGCGGCGATCGAAAGTGATGGCCTGCTCGACCGGTTTAGGTACTCGGGGACCGGCGGTATGACCGCGTTGACCTCGAGGGAACGGCTCAGCTGGCTCGTCTTGTCCTCGGGCTCGGAGGTGAAGATGATGTAGGTAGCATCTTCGGCCAGGTATCGGCCATGGTGCACTTGGTTAGCCTCGTGGTGCTCGAGGTTGGCGTTCTCTACGCCGCCTTGGCCACCCGGCCCGCCGGCTGGAGGGGGCGGGGGTGGAGGGGGGAGGGGTTCGCCGCTTGTCGGCCGCTTCATGAAGTGGCGGTCGCGGGTGGTGTGGTTGGAGGGGTTCTTGCCGCTGTGGTACTTGCACGGCGAGTCGAGCATCTGCTCGAAGGTGTACTTCGGCTTCCATTGCCGGTCTGTTTGCTTCTGGCGGCGGCTGCCGCCTGCCGCGTTGTCCGACACGGCTGCCACATGGGCGGAACCGTACCGGCGGTCCGGCTGGTCGCTGTGACGCTTGCCGCGGTAGTTGTCCCGCCGGCTGCCATGCGAGCCGCCCTCGGCCGGCTTGTGCTCAGCCGGCTTGTTGTTGTCCCGTCTTGCTGGGGGCTGGCGAAACGTCGGCCCGGCGCCTTGCCGGCTTCCTCGGCCAGCGCGTGCTTGTCGGCGATGGCCATCAAGGCGGCCATCGTCTTGGGCTCGCTGCGGCGTAGCTTGTGCCACAGCATGGTGTTGGGCCGGCAGCCTCCCATGAAGAAGGCGATGGCTTGCATCTCGTGCACGCCCTCGCAAGAGTTGCGCATCTCGCATCGGCGCGTCGGGTACGCGCGATCCGTCTCGTCCGGGCCCCGCTTGCACATCTCAAGCTGTTGAGGGCGACCCGGCCGGCGATAGGTGCCGGTGAAGTTGCTCGATGAAGGCGGCCTCGAAGTCCAGCCAGCCGTTTATGCTGCCGGGCCGGCGAGGTTGTTGAGCCATGTGCGGGCGGAGCCGAGCAGCATGAGGGGGAGTAGCGCACAGCCCGGCGCTTGTTGCCCCGAGAGATGCCGACTGCGGTGGAGTAGTCCAGCAGCCAGTCCTTCGGCTTGGCGGTGCCGTCGTACTTGGGCGTGTCGCGGGGGAGCTGGAAACCGTCGAGCACGGGCTCGTTGGCGATGCGGGGCCCGAAGCACTTGGGGCAAGCCGACGCCTCCTCTTCCGCGATGCGGGATTCGATCAGCCCGGTCGAGGCGATCTCTAGCGTCGGCAGGCTCGATGCGCGGGCCCGGCCGGGAGTGGGCCGGCTGGCGAGCGCCGCCGGCTTCGGGGCCGGCCGATGTGGGCGTCGAGGCTCGGAGTCCTGCTCCCGGTTCCTGCTGGTGGGGCCCGGCTGCGGCTGCCGCCGCCGCTCGGTTGGTGGCTCGGCCGGCTCGGGGTTGCGCGCGTGGCGCGGGAGTCGCTGCGCCGGCTTGGTGCCGGGGAGGCGGATTCGGCCGTGTCCCCGGCATTGCTCGCGGCACCACGAGCGTGAGGAGCCCTAGGGTCTCGGGCGTCACTGGGTCTTTCGACCGCCCGTTGGCAGCCTTCACCAAATCAGCCACCCGCGCGGTCGGCGGCGTAGCTCTTCGCCTTCGAGGCGGTGCAGCTCTTCCGCGGCGGCTTCGGCCGCGAGCATGTTCTTGTCGGGGGTGTTGTAGATGGGCAGCTCCATGGATGGAGCCGGCTCGTCCGCGCCGTCGCGGTCGATCTCGGCGCCTAGGTCGCGGCCTCTGCGGCGGATCCGGCCGGCTCGGCCGGGGTTGTCGCCGCCTGGGGTGAGGCCGTGGGCGCGGTTGTACTCGCGCTGGGTGATGTCCCACTGGCGCTTGGCAGCAGCCAGCTCCTCGGTCTGCTTGAGGAGGAGCACGCGGTGCGCCTCCAGGTCTGCCTCGACGGCGGCGGCGTCGGTGCCGGCGCCGGTGGTGAGCGGGGTGCTCAGCTTTGCCCGGACTTGCTCCAGCCGGGACGGTGGTGGTGGCGCCTTTGGGCCTGAGCCGGAGGCGTTGGGGTCAACGTTGCGCTCCAGGTTGGGGCCGCGGGTGCGCGGGTTCTTGGTGACTTCCTCGCCAGCCATCATGACTTGCACGACGGCGGGGCTGGCGGGAGCGCTGCTGCCGGCCCGCGGAGGAGGGCTAGCGCAGCGCAACACCTGCCGCGGGTAGCGCGGCGGTGCGACGGTGGCGACGTAGACGTCGTGGCCGCCGAAGGAGATGACGCTGCCGCCGGCTGGGAAGGGCCGGTCGGCGAAGCAGCCAGCGTTGTCGGCCGACGCGATCGAGGGAGCCGAATCTCCGGATCAAGCCCGAAGCGACTCGCTCGCCGGTGGTGATGGTGAGGCCCGTCCGGATGAAGACACCGGCCGAGGATGCCGAAGGCCCCACGGTGGGCGCCAAATGTCGTGGTATCGTCACGGCATATGCCATAGGGTGGCTAATCGAAGGGGCTCTGAGAGATCTCACGGCGGTATCCGGAAGCGGGTATGGGCACGAGCGACACGGCGACGTACCCGGGTTCGAGGCCCTCCGGTGGAGGTAAAACCTCTACTCCTGCTATGAGTGTATATGGTAATCACACGGTACAATGGTGCTCCTAGAGCCGTGTCCGGCTGGCCCCGAGAGGCTAAGGGAGACGATGGTCTCTCTCACGGGGCAGCGCCGTAGGTAGGTGAAAGCAATAAGTGATCGATCGTCCCTCGCACGAGAGGGGTAGTCCAGCTTATATAGGCGCCGGCACTTTACACATAAGACCCTATAGTCTCATCGGCCGGCTTGGCCGGCTCCGGCTTCCGCTCCTTCCCGAGGTGGTGACGTCGGGAGCCGTTGAGGCGTCATGGCCTGTCCCATCCGGCTGCCACGGTCGGCGGTATGGAGAGGAAGCGTCTCCGTCGCCGTCGGCCACCGTAGCCTGTACGGCGCGTCGTAAGCCATGATGGCCTGTCCGGCGCGTGGCACTATTGCTCCACGGTGCCCCGCGCTTTACGGAAGATGAAGTCAGCGTGGACTTTGGGAACCCGGATCACCAACCCGGTTCCTTCCGAGTGCAAGACTCGCCGGCCTCGAGTCGGTCCGAGGTACGAGCACCCCCGTCGGATATGGCTTGTAGAAGCCGGCCCAGCCTACAGCATTGGCGGCCGTAGCCGGGCCGACTAGGACTCGGAGCCAGCCGGCTTCCGGACCAGCCGGCCACGGCGCCAGCCGGCTGCTCCTCAGCCGGCCTTTGCCGCGAGCCGGCCAGTGGCCAGCCGGCCGCTCACCGTCCATTGCCCTACCCGGGGTCTTCCCCCCGACAAATAAAGGATTAGACTATAGTGTGGAAAGAGATGTTTGTTTTCTGTGAAATAAAGAGAACAGTGCTTACAGTAAGGAAACAAAACATATATTTGCAGTAGATGGTTTTATCAGTGTAAAAGAAGGGACCGGGCTCCACAGTTCACTAGAGGTGTCTCTCCATAAAGGTAAATAACATGCTGGATAAACAAATTACAACTCGGCAATTGATAGAATGAAGACCATACATGACATGATGATTACTATGAGATTCATTTGGGCATTTCAACACGATTCATGGACCGTAATCTAACTGCATCTATGACTAATAATCCACCCTCGGGATATCATCCGAACACCTTATTTGGGTATTAAGTTGCAAGCAACAGATTATTGCATTAAGTAAAGTATGTAAAGTAGAATTATACTTGGATAAAGTATTGTTGTTTTCTCCCAAGTAGCAACAACATATCTACAACCTTAGTAGTTATTGTCACTCTCCTAGATTACTAGAGGCATGGACCCACTATAGAGCATAAATACTCCCTCTTGAAGTCACAAACACATACTTGGCCAGAGCATCTACTAGCAACGAAGAGCATGCAAGATTAGAAATAACATATAGAACAGGTCTATAATCAACTCAATCATAGCATTCAATATTCATCGGATCCCAACAAACACAACATGTAGCATTACATAAAGATGATCCTGATCATGATAAGCAGCTCACAAGATCTAAACATGAAGCATAAAGAGGAGAAGATAACCATCTAGTTACTGCTATGGACCCATAGTCCAGAGATGAACTACTCACGCATCACTTCGGACGCGGGTATGTTGATGAAGAGGCCTCCGATGATGATCTCCCTCTCCGGCAGTGTGCCGGGAAGAGCTTCAGAACTCTCCCGAACTAGGGTCGATGATGGTGGTGGCTACGGAACTTTTCGTGGATGGAGGCTAGGGTGTTTAGGTTTTTCCCGAAGATGTCAATTTATAGGCGAAAGGGCGATGTCAGTGGGCGCCCGCGGGGCCCACACCACCCCTAGGCGCGGCTAGGGGGCCTGCGCCTAGGCATGGTGCTGCCGCCTCCTGGCTCTTCTCTGTCTCCCCTTTGGACTCCGTCTTCGGGACAACAACATAGGAACTTCGGCTTTTGTTTTGTCCAATTCCGAGAATATTTCCAGAATAACTTTTCTGAAATACAAAAAAAAAAATAGAAAATAGGAACTGGCACTGTGGCATCTTGTTAATAGGTTAGTTCCAGAAAATCCATAAAAATACCACGAAGTGTAACAAAACATATAGAAATTGGTGTAAAACAAGCATGGAGCATCAAAAATTATTGATACGTTTGCAACGTGTCACCTATGTTCCTTGACTTGCCACACAAATCTGCTAATTCATTCTACTAGACATCATGTTGCGTCTTGTCTCCTACTGGCGTTGTTCCCCCACCCTCCTCAAGATCTATTAGAGATGTTTTTATCATTTCTTATTTGTTGATTATTTGAGTAACCTCCATTTCCGTGCACTATTGGTGATTAAATGTCCACTGTCATTGGGCCAAACTTAGAATGTAAATGGGTCAGTGTCAACAACCATAAGCACATGTCTACATGTAAAACCTCGTTGTACATTGACAGATCATAAATGTGGACGGGGGGGGGGGGGCGTGTCACTCTCTAAAATAAAAGATTTGCTATCGTACAAATATGTACTTAACAATATTTTACTCAACCGCGGGATCGATTTGAGGTTTCCAATCATGAAATGACTCTTAGAAAGGTTTTGCATGAGTGTTATGTTGACTTTCTCCTTGACTTGGAAGCTTTGCAACTAATCTGAACGATGGGGTGTCAATCTTTTCCCGCTTCACCGTGATTGTGCCAGTAATGCATCTTACTTAACCTATGATCTTTGGGAGGATTTATGTGGCTCTGCTAATTTTTGTACCGTTGTGGAGATCGTGAGCAAGCCCTTCAAGGATTTTCATGTCCAGCGCAGGGAGTGAGTCCCTATCCTTCGAGTCTTCTCACGCCTATGTTCCTTCACATGCCACATTAATCTACTAATTCATTACACTAGACATCACGTTGCGGCTTGTCTCCTACTGGCGCCTTCCCTACACTCGTCAAGATCTAGTGGAGAGTTTTAATCATTTCTTTTTTTGTTGGTTATTTGTGTTACCTCCATTTATGTCCATTATCGGTTCTAAGATGTCCCTTGTCATCGGTTCATCCTAGGCATCAAGAAGTGAAGGTACCATCTGCTTGGTGCTAGGGATCTCGAAGATCCATAGAAATGGATCAAGCTAAGTGGTGACCTTTGAGGCGAACATTATGATATATGAATATTTTAGGACTGTCCACTCCCCACGTTGATCAGGATTTCCCCTGTATTGATGAAGGTGGTGATTGCTGAGACGATTTATGTGTGGTAACTAAAGGCGGTTTTGTGTCATTGAAAAAAAGATTCCAAGATGATGCGAACAACAACCATCCCCATGAGGTGTTAGAGTTCATTGACCTACATCAAAGGTGACAAGTCCCATCTTCATTGTTAGGGGAGAACATAGAATGTAAATGACTAGGTGTTCAGATGTCTACATACAAAACCATGTTGTGAAGTGGAGGAGGGTAGTGGTGGCCAATGTTTTTTCCATACCATTATTATGCATTTAGCACTTTTTTAGCATAAGAATGACAAAAATACTTCAGATTATCCCTTTCTAAGATTTTGGTCAAACTCTCACACTGATGTTGTAGATAGCAACGACATGTTTGATGGTTCAACATGATTGGACAAAAAAGTAAAAATGAAAATACTTGCAAAGTATTGAGTTCCCTCATAGTATGTTTTCCAGATTGAACTACATGTTAAACTTGATAAACAATGATAAAAATTGTCACTTAATAGCTCTGTTTTCTGAAAGAAAGGCAAAAGATTTGTCTTAATTCATTGAATAAGAAGAAAGAGTTTGAATGTTTAGGTTACAAGACACCCACACCAAATAGAACCTACTCTCCAGACATCAAGTGACCCAAATGTTTTTCCCCAGCAAGAACCCAAGGTCTAGTGTCCACTTTGATTTTAGAGAAAACAATGGTTGACAATGTACAATTAATAGCTCTTAAAGTCTCCAAACACTTACTTTAAAACTTCGTAACATAGACTAGTTGACGTTAGACTTTGTTGGCATGGTCTAGCTAATCTAAGATATTTGAAAACAAAGGTTGACCACTTGGCATTTCACCCGACGTACCAACCTACAATAATTGGAAACCCCGTCCCACAATTTGAGAAACACCAATCAACTAGGAAAACTAAATCTACATACCACAATATATATTTTCTATCATTTACATGAATAGAATTTACAAAGAGAAATTAATAGCTTTAGTAGAAGTTGAGACTTCGGAGATCCACCGATGCATTGTCATCGGTGTCCAATTAATTTCATATAGGGTCACTTGATGTGCATTTGGAATAATAATTTCTGATATTTTTCCTATATTAATTGTCAAAATTGAGAAAGTTTGACTCTAGAAATTCCTAGAACGCGAAGTAATAAAAAACGGAGGGAGTTCAATAAACCCGGTGTGACCCCTAGTGGGCCAATGCGCGCTGCCACTGGTCTGAGTGACTGAGTTATATCCAGTGTTTCTAAAACCTTCGCTTTATGCAATAACATTAGACCCATGGCCTTTTGAACATAGACACAACATTTACTTTAGGATGGACACGGCAGTATGAACTTATGACAATATAACATCATGTATTTCTCATGCAAAATCTGGTGACACCACCCCCTTTGACGGATCTTGATATTCTTTTGGCAATTAGTAGTAGAAAATATAAGTTATTATTTTATTTTTCTAAAACGTCAGTATTGGTACAGAATTAAACATGCATTTGTATGAGCTAGAGGATTGCTATGTTTTCTATTTTTCTCGCCAGGCTTCCTGGAGTACATTTAGCACGATCGTCAACAAAAGAGAAAAAGCTACAAA
Organism: Lolium rigidum; assembly: GCF_022539505.1. Classification (NCBI taxonomy): domain Eukaryota; kingdom Viridiplantae; phylum Streptophyta; class Magnoliopsida; order Poales; family Poaceae; genus Lolium; species Lolium rigidum. Next base: position 184,952,216 of record NC_061512.1, on the reverse strand, counting down.
ACAGTTGTCTGGGGCTGGACGCGTTCAGCCGATGTTACAAAACTGAAGAGGTCGCAACGAGGAACATTATATAGCGTGCGTTTCCTAATGGATTTGGTCAACTAATGAGGCCTACCGGCGCCATTGACCCTGGCTGTTTGCGTGCTAGTTTTGGTCCAAAGGAGATGAGCTAATCGGGGATCTCTTTCCCTCTGCTTTTGGCAAAAGAAAACGCCAGGTCGATTAAACCGACAAGGACGTCCCATGTTTCTACCTCAAATTACTAACTGCACCCGACAACATCATCTCTGCACGACTGCACGGATTGCTACCCTACTTTCATCAATCAATTATGCAAACAAAAACACGATAGGCTGCTTAGTCCATTCAGCATTATACTAGTACTAGTTTTGTTAACGACACATTGTATTACACTATTATTACCAGTACTGATTATAGCATACATGATGGATGTTGTTTCTAGGAAACATCGAATTTTATATCATACTGTATCTTTTTTTTTGGTTAGTTTCATCAAATTCTTGTCCCCCTCACAATTGACTTGACAAAATTCGTCATCTGCACTTGTCCTAACCAGATACGAAACCATTATCTATGGTTCACCGACACAAGTACACATTCATTTCATCCACATCACTCACATTAGGGAAGAAAATGGGGTGGAAGGTTCTCAACTTTTCTGTGAAACGAAGTGAAAATAGGAAAACGAAAACGAAATTTTATGAAACAAAAACATAAACAAAAACATAAATATGGTTTTTTTCGGCAAAACAAGCGTGGAAAAAGGAAAATCCATTTCGCTTAGTTCAGAATTTCCGTTTTACGGTTTGACGTGCACGATCCAATCCAGTAGATTCAACATTTGACATTGCCAAGCAAAACCGGCAAACCGACCCGTCCCAAACCGACAACTAATCCATCCGTTTGTTTGAGGAAGCTTCCACGATTCGACCCTTCCTCGATTCCCCGGTATATCGAGTGGCTGCGCTAGCTAGGGTTAGGGATACATTTTGTCGGTTTCGTCTTTGATTCTGTCTTCACGATTCAAGTGGTCTCTTAGGTTCCAGAAAACATCCGTTTTTCGCTTCGTTATTCAGTCCGCATTTGTATTAGGAGTTTCTGTATTCGTTTTCGCTTTCGCATTAAGTATGAAAACAATTGTGACTCCATTCGTTTAATGCTCCGTTTTCAATCCTACGGCGAGTGCCGTTCATGATTGTGTTTTCATCACCTCTGTTCTTCTCTCGAGAAAAAAGAAGAAGACCATTGTGGATGTTGCGTACATGCGCAGAAAAGGGCACCACGGACCATGGCGTAGATAAGAGCATCATCATTCATCCTACAGTATGGCTACTGTACGTATGGACTCCGTAGCCACCCACCCGACCCAACGCACGGCCCGCCTTGCCGGGTGGTGCACGGGCGCGGGTACGCGTACCAGAACCTGCCAACAGTTATCAATGGGAAGAGCCGTTTGGTCTTCCTTAATTGCGCACTCCTCCTTAATCCCGCCTCCCCCGCCGCGCTAGGCTTCCCTGTTTGTTTGTAACCTCCATCTGCTCCCCCACGCCGCTCCTCCTACGCCCCCCTCTGCTTCGCTTCCGCGGAAGCTAAACCCCGCGCCGAACTAGCGGTGGCGAATCCGCGGGAGCTCGCGGATATCCCGGCGGCGCTACGAGGAGGAACAGAAGGTGCCGGCGGCGGTTTCGGGTGTCGTCTCGTCGCTGCTGGGGCTATCGAGGTGAGGCTTCTCGCGCCTGTCTGGTCGGTTTCGGAACTGGGAGTCTAGGGCCTGCTGCATGTTGCGACCTATTTGTGGGTGATTTTCGGTTTCGCGCCGTGCTGCTGTTGATTCTGTTCGAGTAGGTGCGCCTTCGAGGACGAAGGAGTAGGGCGGCTAGGTGTGCCTAGGGAGGCGCGCACCAGGTGTTTGTTCTGGAGCAAGCGTTGGGCTGTTGTGCGATTGGGGCTGGTTCAATGGAGGAGCCTGGAATTTGCTGTCGCTTGCTAGCTTGCACTACAGCTCAGGTGATCTAGATGCGCTCTGCTTCGGTTTGTACGGCGACAACATCGGCGACCCCGCTCGTCTCGTCTCGTCTCGTCTTAATCTTGGGTTCGTCGACGTTGTGCGCGGTCAGGGGTTGGGTTTCTCGCTGCGGGTTTTTTCTGTTACTTTCGGTGTTACGGCGTGAGTCTAGAGAATTTTGTCCTTCGCCCTGTTTACCCTGTCCTCGTCCTAGCACAGCTTTGGGAAACTTATTTCTTAATGTTACCTGTACTCGGAAGTCTCGGGATGATTTCGATGCTTGATGAGCCCCCGCTGCTATTAAATAATCGTCCTAGGTGAGTTTACACACCTTGTCTCGTAGTAGCAGCAATGCAGCAGCCACAGTCAGCCAGCTCCTGCAGTAATCCTAAGGAAATGTCTGTATCCAAAAATTACCAATGCAACCTGCGCTAGATTCAGTCTAGGTGAACGAATTCTCCGAGAGCGCCACCATCGAGCATCACCCGCTGCGGACCCGACGATGGGCGCACCATGTGTCATACGGAGACTCACTTTTTATGCCTCATCCGTTGGTTCTACCGATGAAATTTCCCGGCAACTTCAACCGGATCCTTGTCTGTTTTATTGACATGTGCTGTGTCCTGCGGCCTTGTGTTCCTGTTGTTTGCGTCGAAGATTACAAAGCCTCGATGCATGTTCCTGGTTCATGAGTGGCACCTTAAAAAAGGGTCCTTAGTTTCCAATGCCGCTTCCGATGAGAAATTGTTAATCTGCTAGGCAAGAGATCCTTCTCACATGCATGTGGTGATGTGGATCTCCCTGTCTGTCCCAAAACCATCAGAATCTCCGCAACTAGTTTTGTTTATTCGCCTTGTCCTTGCTATCGAATCCCTCACGTTACATGTCACCAGCAATTCGCATAGAACATCTTCTATCCTATATTTTTAGTCTATGTGTAATGCGTTTATAAGTGCCACCTTCCTCACTTGCTTTAGGAGCCTCTGTTATACCGCTTCTCCTTCTCTTGTCCAACCATGTCATCTCTCTGAGAGGATTGAGGCATTAGCTACCGTGAGTTTTGTACTCAAACAGGTGTGTTATTCAGTTACCTGCAGTTTCTGGATCACTTGCCTACATGGTTTAAATATGTTGATGATATGTCTTCTATTTGGTTTTGCATGTCTGGATAGTTTGTTTCAACTGAATCTGTTTGAATGCTTTTCTTCATCTGGCCTACTCTAATTGTTTGATGTTTGTTTGTGGACCTTCTGTAGATCTGGGCGACTGCAGCATGGCAGCAGCCGGCAGGGAGCTAGTTTCATGAGACACAGATTGATGTGGTTGGTTCTAAAAGTTGCTATCCCTCATGGATATTGTTAAGAACAATGTGCAGAAAACTGCTCTTCTTGAAGAAACTCAAAGACCACCACTAGTTCCATCTGAGAAGCACAATGCGTCCTCCGTAAGCCGAGCGAGAGATGTTGCATCCAGGTACAAGAGTGGTCAGGCTGTTACGTCGACAAGGAGATGTACATCTCCTAGTCTTGCCCGGACCTCAACAGCTGATGGCACACCAGTGCCCAAAAGGGCGCAATCTGCAGACAGAAGAAGGCCCACAACACTTTCAACCCCTTCTTCGAGGGTGTCAACACCCTCAACCCCAATATCAAGGTCTGTTACACCAGTCCGTGATACCATCAAAGAGGTAAATAAGAGTTCTAGGTGCATAGCAAATGAAAGGTCTCCACATGGCTTGTGGCCGGCAATGCGGAACCTATCTCCCTCCTACCAGTTGGGGTCTGTGGCTGCCCCTGGCAATAAGAAAGATAAGGTGGTGTCTAGCCCATCTTTAGATCAGACCAAGGAACAGGCCAGTGTCCCAAATGAGAGGAAGAGGAGTCCTCTGAGAAGGAAAAAAGTTGCTGAACAATGTGAGAATGCTCGACCTTCAGAAGACCTGCCTAAGAGGGCAACTGAGCAAAACCGTTGGCCAGCCATGATAAGTAAGCGTGGGCATACCAATGTTATGTCAAATTCTGAACTTTCTGAGAAATCTAGCAGATCGGTCCCTTTGTCAAATACTTCTAGAGGACTTTCACCAAGGAAGAATCCTGCTTCTGAAGACACGGGTAAAAGATTGAATCAATCATTGGATGATGTGGCACGGAGATTGGCTATTCATGCAAACAGAAGAGATGGACAGTTGGACTCTGTCAGTTATGTTCATTCACATACAACAGAAAGATCTAAATATGCCAGCCGTCCAAGTAGGACAATCACTTTACCTGTTCCTGTTCTTCATCGCTCATCATCCCCAAACAGGGTCTTGTCAGCTGCACCATCCACTTCTAGGGCTTTTCAAAGTCCATCTCGGACAAGGCCCTCAACACCTTGCCGTTCACAAAGTGCTGGAACGATTCAACCAGGTGTTATATCTCCTGTTGTTAGCTACATGGTTGATCCAAGAAAGGGAAGGAAGAATTCCAGCCAAACTGAAAATATCCATCAACTGCGATTGCTGCATAATAGATACTTGCAGTTGCTCTTTGTAAATGCTCGTGCGGAAGATGTTCTATCTTTCCAAAAGTCCACTGTCGAGGTAAACTCAGCATCTTTTTATTTAAATATGTTTCAAGCCGGTCTGTTTCGTGCAAGGACCTTATTCCTGCTTATTTTTACTTCTAGATTGACCCCTAATATGAAGGATACCAACATACCACACTCTCATTTTGCATCCTTTTTTGGCTAAACTTTAGTATAAAAACATCTTATGGTTCATCAACAGTAAGTTACCTAATTAGGCATGTAACTGTTTCAGGCTCAGTTTCAGTAATGACAACTGTTTGACATTACTGACAGCAGTTTTTGCATTACAAAATTTTGCTCGTATAGTCATGCATACATTTAGAAGTATGTGGTCTAATGGCTGTTAGCATTGGTGCTTTTGGTGTAGTTGTAGTTTTCTTTTGAGGTTTGCTTCTTTTAGTGATGTTCAGTTGATGAAAGAATTTTCCCTGTTCTCTTGTACAACAGAATATTCTATATAATGTTTGGAGGAATACCTCGAATTTGAGGGATGCTGTTAATTTGCGAAGAGTCATGGTGCAACGCCATCAGCAAGAGTTGAAGCTGTATGGCATTCTGCAAGAGCAGGTAAGGTCTACCTCATGCATCGATAGCTTAGTTCTACCAGCTCCTAAGCATATTGCAAAACTCATGTTATTTCTCATTCGAGTATAATTCTAACAAGTTGGCACAAAAATGCTACAATGTTTCTGCTGATACAATTGAAGCATAGCACGATTGTTTCAAAGGTCCTCTTTGAAAGACAAAGACCTAATTGCATTGTGATATGACATTCTCATTCTGACATGTAAATTTGGAATACGCAATATAGGGACATAGTTGTCATATCACACATTCACACTTTTCTTTTTCTCCAAAAGAGGCTGATATGAACCCTGAAAATTAGTGATCTGAAAGAATTCATGTAATGACCAATGACCATAGTACATGCATTATGATTGTAAATGCATACATCACCCCTTTTAATCTGATATTGTTGTGATTCAGATTGCTTACCTCGAACAATGGCCAGCACTTGAAAAGGAGAATAGTCTATCGTTATTTCGGGCATCTGAGGCTCTAAAAGCAAGCACACTGCGGCTTCCAGTCACATCAGGAGCAAGGGTATGCTGTGAAAAAACTGCATTGATTAAACTTGGAATACGGTTGCACTTCTACTTGTGCCCAAATATTGCATTTGCGAATGTGACTAATGGTATTGCTATTGTATTAACAGGCGGACACAGTTAGTCTTAAGAATGCTATGAGCTCAGCTGTTGATGTCATGCAAGGTTTGGGATCGTCAGTTCGCTGTATGCTTTCTAAGGTCAGATATCATAGGACTTTACTCTCCATATTTACTTATTTCGCTAGTAAAATGAGGTCTTTGCCCGTAGGCATATCTTTAACTTTATATCATGGTTTGATGCACATTCTTCACAAGAGTTGCAGGATAAGTATAACTCATACTATAAGAAAAAAAATTCTCTTGTATTAAATGGTAATGTCCCAGCTTATAAAACACTTTCTTACATAAAAAACCCGATGAAATTATATATTGACTCTTAAATCACTAACATATGAATAAAGCCCCACCAAAAAATTGTGTCCACGTTGATAGTTGAAATCTTTCTTTACCTGCCCTTGATTTGCATGATTTAAATTTGGCCTTCATAAGCTCATGATATCAATTGGACTGAAGTGCAGAAGTTGAAGAACTAAAAAAGGCCATCCCTCGCTGTTAAGGCAAATTCTTGTTAGTCTGTTTTAACTGACATTAGAGCATATTTCTTGCCAGGTTGAAGACAGGACATATTTGGTCTCAGAGCTTTCAGTCGTTTCAGAACAAGAAAAGGCCATGCTTGATGAATGCAGAGAACTCTTAGCTTTGGCAGCAAAACTAGAGGTACTTACATTACATTCTAGTTCTATTCCCAAGAATTTCCTTCTAAGAAGTGACCATCAAGCTCTGAAATTTGAAAAACGCAATTCCTTCTAGTTCTATTCCCAAGAATTTCCTTCTAAGAAGTGACCATCAAGCTCTGAAATTTGAAAAACGCAATTTCTTTCTCTAGTTGATGGTGAACTGGTGATTAATTGTTCACATGATGGCAGTGGTTGTACACAGGGTCTTACTAGTGCTATTGTATCTTTAATCAGGTACAGGAGTCTAGCCTGCGGACACATCTTATGCAAGTAAAGGACTTGTCCAGATGAACTAACAACCCAGGCAAAGATATAAGATATATACAATGATATTTTTGAATAGATACAACCATGCTAGTTGAGTTTACTCCCAAGAACATATTGTGCAAAGAGACAAGGAACCCATAGAGAAAAAAGTAACAAAACAAAAGAAGGTTATACATCCCCTGGCGATCAAGGTGCGATGCTGTGCAGATAACAACTCACGGTGGTTAGATATGATAGCTTGTAGGTCTCCTCATGTGTAAATTGCTTTTATCATATAGTGTACTTGTAGCCTCTTTTCCCCTTATTTTAGTTTTACTTTTTTGTTCTGTTAGTAGTTTCGTTTTAGGGTTAGAGCCCTATTCTTTTCCACTGTATTTTTTTGACATATGGAAAGAGAATACACAAATGAAACTTAAGGAAAAGATACTGGAAAATAATGATTCTCCCTCGTGTGCAACATGTGTTTCCAGATTTTGTAGTTGTACTCTCTCTTTCACCTCAACCTACTGTCCAACTCCATTGTAGTGACATCTCAATCGTACCAATAATATAAATACATGTGACTGCTGGATTGCAGTTTACTCTAAAATAACACTTGTGTGGTAAACATTATGATGGTTTGAATATCGGAGTTCCGAGTTAAAAATCTTTGGATTCTGGGATACTGTATCATGTTGGCTCCCCCTAGCTCAGGCTCATCACCTAAACAAGAACCAGTCTAAAGCGTCTTGCGGGCTGCTGCTAGAATGCAAAGCCCACAATGTGCTCACATCCATTTGTTCTCTTTTACCAAAACTGTTTATGCTGCAATCTGAATTCTACTCTCTAACTTGGTTCAATTCTGGTTTAAATCAGTTGATTATACTGCAGTCTGAATGCTAATCTTCAGCTTTAGTTCGGTTCATTATCAAGAAGATGCACCAATTAGCTACATTAGGCTTTAATTTGATCCAAACTACTAGTGCAATCACACATAATAAAGCACATAAATGTCATCCTTTCTTGCTTGACATCGAAACCTGGTCCTTTGTTCAATTCTTGTTTAAACCAATTCTGGTCCCCAAAATATTACACAAAACATATCATGAACAGAACATCAACAATACAAAACTTGCGCCCAAATTGTTCTCCACCCTATGCACAATCTTCAAAGATTCTTGATGCACTCAGCAGTTGATGCCACACTGCTTCACATCAGGCCCCTTGGCCTTGACGGTGAAGGGGTCGATCCTGACCCAGAGCAAGGAGAAGATGGAGGCCAGCAGCACAGACCAGATGATGACAATGGTGGGCGTCCTGTTCTGCCTCCCCATGAGACCCTTGAGGAACGGGTACAGATGCACGATCACCCAGAAGGCGAAGAAGAGCTTGCCGAAGAGCGGACCCCACGACTGGTAGCCGTTGTTGATGGCGTCAGAGATGCCTGCTATGACGCCGATGATGTTGATGACCAGCAGCGTCGTCGGTGGGATGAGGAGGGTGGTCCACTTGAAGGCATAGAGCTCTGCGAACTCGTCGTCCTCGTCTCCTGTGGCCTTGGAGGTGACGGTGAAGTTGGTATCGATCCCGGCCAGGACCTTGAGCAGGCCCTGGATGACGGCGAACAGGTGAGCCGACACACCACCGATGACCCAGAACTGCTCGTTCCTCCACCACTCCTCGATGCTCACCCCGCTCCATCGTAGCTCCAGGATGCCGGTTGCGAAGATCGAGATAAAGAGGGAGATGAAGAAGAGACTAGCAAATGTGCTAATCTGCAGCAACAAAATTAGAACACCCAAAAATAAAACAGTTAGACATTTGAACTGGTGGCCTGGCGGGAAGATGAATGACGGGGAAGGTTGGGTGTGTAGGACTGACCGGTGGCATGATGAACTTCCCGGTGAGGAGGCAGACAGCCGGGAGGGTACAGTAGGCGAGCAGCGGTAGCGAGGTGAAAGGGTAGATGGTGGTGTTGATGTAGGCGAAGCGCTCGAGCCACTTGAGGTTGCCCCCCTTGTAGCCGTAGAGCAAGGGACTGTGCCGGCTGAAGAAGATCTCGACGGACCCTAGCGCCCACCGCAGCACCTGGTTGAGACGGTCAGACAGATTGATTGGCGCCGACCCCTTGAAGGCGGCAAGCTTGGGCATGCAGTAGATTGACCGCCACCCACGGCAGTGCATCTTGAATCCGGTCAGGATGTCCTCTGTGATCGACCCGTAGATCCACCCAAGCTGCATCATTCACGAAGGAGCACAAATCAGTACTTGAAGTATGGAGATAGTTGGGCGAAGTGATGGTCTGTGAGGTGTTTCTGTACCTCCAGACCCCAGTCAGTCTTGTCCTCGTAGCCGCAGCTGATGACATGGATGGCCTCCTTGAGGAGAGCGGCGGGGCTCGACGACGGAGGGACGCCACCTTCCTCCATGAAGGTCGACGTGACGAACGCCGCAGACTGCCCGAACCGCTTCTCGAAGTTCATTTGGGACATCATCATCTCCTTGTCACCGTCCATCCCTGAATAGCCAAAGAGGAAAATTCACCAACCTGCAGCAGGCCACTGAACTGAAAACAGTGTTCAATGTGTGTGCTTCCTCCTCTGAATCTTACCTCCATCAGCTACGCCCTCTGGCAGCCCGTCCAAGGCGTTCTTTCGCTTCTTGCGGCCGAAGCACGGGCAGCAGTCGCAGGTGACCATCTTCGGCCTCTTGGGGCCACTAGGAGGGTTGTAGCCATAGAGCGCCTGTCGCCTGAACACGCATCCTGTCCCGACATACACCGGACCTTGGATACCATCCAGCCCCTTCATGTTGATCTGATCACCAAGAATTACTAATGTCACACCCATCACTCGTAATTTTGTTTCTAGAAACATAGTGTAGGAGTGGTGGAATGGTAGGCTTACATCGAAGAAGACAGTGTTCCTGTTGGCGTATCGGTCGTGGGCATCAATGCCGTCGAACCTCTGGGGGAACTGCACGTAGCAGACCTTGCGGCCGACCTGCGGGTCCATGAGGAAGCACATAGACTCCCTGATAGCCTTGCTGTTGTTGATGTAGTGATCACAATCCAAATTGAGCATGAAGGGCGCGTTGGTCAGCACGGCGGAGACGCGGATCTGTGACAGTGTCAGGTAAAAATTCAGAGAACCATCTATGTCTGAGCTGAAGGAAGTGAAGCGATGGAGGGTGCAGGGCAGTACGAGAGCGTTCATGGCGCCGGCCTTCTTGTGGTGCTGGAACCCGGGCCGCTTCTCACGGGAAACATAGACCAGGCGTGGCAGCTCGTTGCCCTCGGCGTCGTGGCCACCGCTGTGCCCCAGGAACACCTGGATCATGCCGGGGTGGTCGCGGGTGTTGTTGCCGGGCCACGGCGTGCCGTCCTTCATGATCCACCCCTCGTCGGGCACCTTCTGCGCCTTGGACACCAGGGCGTTGATCCGAACCTTGAACTCCTCGTACTCCCTCTGCTCATCGACCCATCAAACCAAAATAATCAGCAACATTCTTCAGTTACAAAGTAGTAGTAAGTTCAACCAGTGACAGTGAAGAGTTGTTGTCACATACCTTCATGGCGCGTCGCTCCTGAACGAAGGTCGCCTGGACCTTGTCCTTGAGATAGTCTACCTTCCGGGAGAAGTAGAACTCCGGTGCGCGGGGCTCGATGCTGAACTTCTTGCAGAAGGGCACCCACTTCCTGGCGAACTCCGCCGTCTCCGACATCGACTCGAAGGACAGCATGGACGCGCCGTCGTCGGAGACGTAGCAGGACACCTTGTCCACCGGGTAGTCCACGGCCAGGATGGACAGCACCGTGTTGGCCGTCACCAGCGGGGGCTCCTTAAGCGGGTCCACCGTACTCACGAACAGATCCACCGGCGACAGCCGTGACGGCTCCCCTTCCCTCTCATACCTGAACATCAGCAGTTTTTCAATCAGAGTTCAGACTTGAGAGCCATCTACTGTGTGCGGCTTGGATCAAGCAAAGAAGCAGTAACTTGTTTTCGTGACGGTGGCGATCAAGGACCTGAGGGAGAGGCGGTCGAGGTAGGTCTCGCGGTCGATGGGGTACCACTTGGGGAACTGGTCGAGGATCCAGGAGACAGCGAACCAAATCTCGCAGACGATGGAGGTGAGCCACAGCGGGATGGCCTCCGGGACCGGGTTGAGGATACGGTAGCGGAGGAAGACACAGAGGACGAAGAGACGGAGGATGATGACCATCCGGTACGGGTTCACCTTGCTCGACGCGATCGACACCTTCCTGGACAGCGGCTGCCTCGCCTCATCGTTCCTGCACAGCACACGAAGAAATTCAGGTGAGCAACGGTTCTTAAGATTTTGAACTACGTACAGTGCAGCGGCTGGGTTTGTTGTGAGGATTGCATACAAGGGCACGTCGGCGTCCATGTCGTCGGCGTCAGCGCCACCGTGCTTGGACTTCCAGTCGTCCATCCTCTCCTTCCAGCTCACCTCCTTCCTCTCGTCCCATTTGGCGCTCCCTGATCAAATTCCTCATCATCGATCAGTAACTGATCACTGTCGATTAAGCAGTAAGCACACAAACAAATGAAAGTGTTGGAGTATCTAAGTGCTAACCTGGCTCGGACGGTGGGTACGGATGGATGCGTTTGTGCAGGGAGGAGGAGAACTCGCTGTGGCCGTGGCCTGCTGACATCGGGAATTCGCCGCTCACCTAAATTGTTGTGAAACGAACAATTTAATAGTGGATTAAAATCCTGAGCAGGGCTAGCTAGAACTACGAAAAGCAATAGGTAATGCGAGGTAAAGGATCATTCGTACCGGCATGGAGCGGTTGCCGGTGATGATGGGCGGGATCATGGGGGTGTGGTTGCCGTCGCCGCCGTCCTCGGAGGCCCTCCCGTAGCTCATCTTGCCGTGCAGCATGGCCTCGGTGATGTGGCTGGCGCCATGCAGCTGCAGCTGCTGCTGCTTCTTGTTGTCGTCGTCGATGTTGAACTCGTGCTCGATGTCGTCGATGTCCTCCTCGTCCTCGTCCCCGTTCACCCTGGGGCTCCCCTTGATGCGCCTGTAGCGGGTCCTGCACTGCGGGCAGTTCTGGGTGCCCTCCCGGCGCTCGTACTCGTAGCAGGGGCGGCACACCGGGAAGCCGCACTCGTTGCAGGCCACGAAGAGGACGCCGTCGACGGTGAGTCCGACCTCGTCGCCGCATATCTCGCACACCTGCCCGCTCAGCGCGCGCAGCGGCTTGTGGTCCTCGTGCCCCCGGATCAGCACCAGCTCGTTCCGGTTGTGCGAGCCGGCCACCAGCCCGGCGCCCGCCTCCATCGTCGCGCACGCGGGGTGCAGCTCTCTCGCGGCGGCCGGTGACTGAGAGGAGGTGAGTGTGCGGGGTGGTGGTGCCTGGTTCGCTTGTGGCAGGGGCTATATGAGAGGGTTAAAGAGGGAAGCGAGTTTTGGCGGGTGGGAGAGGTGAGGGGTGGCTGTTCGGGCCAGTGCGATGTGGTGCGCCCGATGGAGGCCGACGGACGGACGGATGGGCGCCGGCGTGTGCATGGTGGCCGGCGTGGTGAGGGGGAGCTAGCGGCGCGTCGGGTCGGTTGGGTGCGGCGTCCCCGTTGCCGCGAAGTGAAGCGAAAGGTTGGTTTTGCCGGTGTCCTGCGCTGTGCTGGAGTCTGCTGCCGCTGTCAGGCTGCGTGCGCGGCTCTACGGACCAACCCCGACCAACCGATACTTGGATTTCCCGCCATCTCCTTTTTTCTCCTAAAACTATCTTTTCAGATTTTTAAAACTGTTGGTGATTGGTGAGTAGTACACTCTTTACAACAAGGGTTCTTTTGTGGTATCTTCGTTAAGGCATAGCTCTAGTGGTCCTCTTGTGTTCGACTCACCGATTTGCTGCTGCGGGTCGCCTCCGATCAGGCCGCCGACGAGTTTCGGATTTTTCCATCGACGGTCCTCACGGATTG